>NW_026461529.1:0-62966 GCF_021730395.1 Mercenaria mercenaria | reverse complement strand
CTTCTTCTATTTTCATATTACATATGTTACACTTTTATCTATATATGATATATTATATTGTTTGACTTTGGGCTATTTCATGATTGGCATGTATATATTTGTAAAGTTTACGTATTCTCGTCATAATGACTAGTATCATGATCATCTGCATTACTGAGTAGTTCATCTACCTGTTTTTTGACAGCTGATATAATATTGTGCAGGCCAGATGAGCCACAGAATGACAGCGGGATGTTGCACATGGTGTTCTGATCCAATATGGATAAACTTAAGGACAAAGCTGGTGCCAGGTTGGGGGTTCACTTCAAGGATTGTTAACTGTACAAGCGTCTGAAAGAGTTGGATCCTTGTTCCATCTAAAACTGATAGCATTAAAATTTAAAGAGTCTGGACTGTTTGACAGCTGCTTTGTTTGGTACTAATTGATGTCATAATTTGGTGTCGTGTTATGATGTTAGTGTATGAGCAATTTTAATTTATGATGTCTTTGAAAAAGATGCAGTAATATCACCAGTAGGCAAGAAAAATGACCTAACATGGCTGCCTGATTGAAATAGGTGATTTCCCAACCCTCGGAACAGAGTAGATAAAATGCTTCGCTAGTGTTCGGTTTTCAGTTCCACGCTGCCCCTCGGGTTTTTGGAATACTCTGTCTTACACAGGCAGTCATACAAGATCCTTGTAGATTTACATGTTGTTACAATATCCACTATTGTCTGCTGAGCATAGTTTCCTTCAGCACAGAACATGACACATCCTTGATTGCAGAAAAGTGCACCAACAAAACATAGAAGTGCATCAACAAAACAAATCTGAATATGTCATCACATGTCACTGTCTCAAATCCGAATTCTGTCTTTGTGGTGCTTGCAAATCATGTCATCAGTTGAACCTTGTGAATCATAACCTGAATACCATGACACAATCACACGCATAACATATGGTTTTGACAAACACAGGCTACAGGGCAGAATATGAATACATGTACTAATGGAAGGAAATGGTGCTCAGTGGACGATAGTGGAATCTGCAGCACCATGTAAGGTACAAAAAAAATGCAACCATTATGCCCCAGATGTCTGTCTGGATGCGATAATGTCTCCAAGCTAAGTGGCATTAGAATGAAAGTCGTTGCCAAACAGCTGACAATAGAGTTAAATCTGGACAAATATGGATATGTCGGTGCAGATACAAACAGATTTTAATAGAAACTGTTTCATTGCCTCCTGTTAGGGTAAGAAAGGAGCTGAAAGTATATCAGATATGACGTTTGGGTATCAGATATGGGAAAGAAGACCATTCCTCTTTCTACGAGAATGTAAAAGGAGCATACATATAGACACGCATATGGAGGATTGTTTATGATCCAGACCTTTCAACTTTTGATGCCACCAGTTTTTGATAGAGCAAGGATAAAACTTTTAGAGGCTTCTGCCGATGACAATAAAGGAAAGCAGCATCCCTCCACCTTATCTGTTGTAATTGTGCATCAGAATAACAGAGTAACATTTGTATCTTTCTGTAGCTCACCTTGCCTGCACAATATTACGTAACTGCCATAAACATGTACCTCTCAATATAAATACATTGTAGACATAGTGTAAGCTATTGGTGAAATATTCAGTGATGCAGATGATGACTCTAATGATACTGACAGAGACTTCGAAAACGGAAATGCTAAACATGTCAATCGTCCAGTAGCATTTTGGAAAGTCAAACTGGATATAACATATTTGAATAATAGTTTTAATAATAAGACAGCACAAGGATAAGTTAAGTTAACACAGTAACATTGAGATGGCACTTGAGAAACGCTCATCCGTATATGGCAATTATTTCAGCTCATAAGCAATGTTTTCATCAGACTTTCGCGACTTTTATTTCAAGGCGTTTTTCAAAATCTTTTATTGAAACACTGTAAATCAAAAATATCAGTCTCTAACCATGTATATCGGTATGAGAGAGGTATCGAATTTATAGTGAACAAGCTGTGGCTTTAGGGTTTGTTTAACACCGCTATGTTATCGTTCTACATTATGTCAACGTAACCTACTGAAGCGTATTGTATCGTTAAAAACAACTAGCCTTTTTGTCTTTGGACAAAATGGTAAATTTGTTTATTTTTTTAACAATGCAACGGCAACCGATATCTGAATAAAACTTATCCGAATATGAGCTTCGTGAACAGCAGTCTGCTTCATTTTCCACCATTATACCTTTATCTGTTAAGCATTTGGATTACAATTACCTTCTTGAATCAAATTTTACAAATGGGGCATTTTAAAGACCTTGAGTGTATCCTTACTGTTATCTATAGAAAACTGATCACACCATGTTCTTATATGCTTCTGAATAAGAACATTCATTTTATCCACCTCTTTGTTATGAATTTACTGAAGAAATATGCAAAGTGTTATAAACATTTTCAATCATTAGAAGTAATCGTATACGGTAGGAAAACCTATATGTTTAGAGTGTCTAATGCAAAATATAAGAATTTTCCATTTTGACAGCCATCTTGGATTTTCCAAATGCTTTTCTTCTTTGAAAATTTTCATTTAAGTTTTTCTTGTAATCTCTAGCAACAAACATATTATATACATAAATAATCCTGTCCAAATTCTATTATTTAGGAGATAAGTCTATTTTGCGTTCTTGGTGGCCATCTTGGCGGCCATCTTGAATATTTTAAAATGCTCAATGATGACAAAGTTGCATCATCCAGTTCCTATGAAGGTACATGTTGTCGAACCTATTTATGCAAAAATATTTGTGCATACTGTAATTTCAGGTTAGATGGCTAATTGGCATTTGGCATACTGACTAACTGGTTGAAAACCAGTTTCAGGGACTATGGGAATGCACTTTTCCGTCTGCCATTCTGTCAGTCTTTCCTCCGTGTGCAATTTTGTGTCTGGTCAATAACTCTGTCATTAATGAAAGGATTTTAATATTACTTGACACAAACGTTCTCCATGATGAGACAATGTGTCATGTGCAAGACCTGGACCCCTGGCTCAAAGGTCAAGGTCACAATTGGAGGTCCATAACTTTGCTATCTTTGAAGGGGTTTTACTTTGAATATTACTTGGCACAATTATACCTTGTAATAAGACAATGTATTGTGCACAAATGTTTTCAGACCCCAAGCTCAAAGGTCAAGGTCACACTTGGCAGTCAAATGTTTACATGGCATGAACAGGGTCTGTTTCGTGTCTGGTCCATAACTCTGTCATTCTTTAAGGGATTTTAATATTACTTGGTACAAGTATTTCCCATGATGAGATGATGTGTCATGTACAAAACTCGGACCCCTAGCTGAATGGTCAAGGTCACAGTTGGAGGTCAAAGGTCAACAGGTTTTTTTCCTGTCCGGTCCATAACTCTGCCATCCATCAAGGGATTACAATATTACTTGGTATTAATGTTCCCCATGATGAGATGACCTGTTATGTGCAACACCCAGAACACTAGCTTAAAGGTCAAGGTCACACTTGGAAAACAAATGTCAATAGGAGTTGTTTTTTGTCTAGTCTATAACTTTGTAATGCAAAATAGGATTTAAATTTAAGTTGATACAAATATTTTCCTGGATGAGAGGTGTCATGTACAAAACCTGGGCCCATAGCTGATAGGTCAAGGTCACATATGGAAGTCAAAGGCCAAAAGGGCTTTTTTCCTGTCCAGTCTGTAACTCAATAATCCTGTAAGGGATTGTAATATTACTTGGCATAAATATTCACCACCATGAGATGGAGTGTCATGTGCAAGAACCAGGTCCCAGGTCCAAGGTCAAGGTCATACTTAGAGGTGAAAGTCTGGAATGACTTAGTTCGGAGCATTTCTTCTCCATGCATGGAGGGACTTAGATGTAACTTGGCTAAAATATTCACCACCATGAGGCACCCTTGTTCTCAGAATTACTTCTCTTTGTTGCTGCTATAAATAGCTTATATTGTAACTTTTTTATTACTGGCTGTAGGGAAAAATTGAGACCACTTTTCTGTGGTACAACATGCATGTTATATCTAATTTTAGGTGTATTTTGATCTATCTCTAACTGGTAAAGAGTTTTGTGTGGACTAATATTTAATATAGAGTTTTTTTTAAGGATTACCTTCCCGTTGTTGTTACTATAAATAACAATAGAGAAAATTAGAAGCCTTCCAGTATTGGACTTTCTATTGCATGGCAATACTTCATTCACTTGTTTATATATAATCTCATATGATATACTTCCACTGACACAAATATCACTCAGGTGAGCAATATAGGACCATCTTGTTTGTTAAGATAATATATATGACTGTTATTCAAAAAAAAATTTTTTTCAGATCAGAACACAGCATCCCCTTTGTAGAAAATGAGATTCCTGATTTTTTGCTACTACTTAGAGACCCACAAAGTATCCAATCCTCATTGCTGTCATTAAAAGTGATAAAGGTAGGTTTATGATTAATTTGTAATTTTACATTATAAGCTGGAAAAGGGAAGTGAATTTTTCAAACGGAATAATCATTGCTAAAAATTGAATATTGTTTGATCTGCTAAATATGATTATCTTAGGGCAGTGCCAGAATTAATTGTATGGCGGGTCGGAAGACACTTTTTAGCTTGGCTGTATAAAGTATATGAAGAGCTATCCTACTCCATGCATTCGCATCCTTCATTGTTGGCACCTTGCTGGTTAAAGTTTTGATGTACATTCTCTGTATCTCTGTAATTACTGGTTGGATTTATTTCAAACTTAAAAATAATTATTCCTCAACATCACAAACATCATGTAGCACAAAGATATTAACTCTTGCACCAGTATTTCATGAATTATCCGATTTCAGTTAAAGTTCTGATGCAATTCACTCTGTCTGGGCTAATACTGAATCAGTTTGATTCAATTTCAGAGGAATGGTTCCGCAGCTGTTATAAGACATAAAGTCTAAAACTATGGCACCAATTTTTCATGAATTACGCCCCATTTTGGATTGGGCGTCGGCGTAACACCTTGGTTAAAGATTTGCATGCAAGTACATATTGCATATAGTTTTTAAACTTACTTTTTCTTTTTCTAAGTCAATTCCCAGCCTCACTGGGATAAGTCCCATAACTCTGACATGCATTTTGGCCAAATCATGCCCCTTTTTGGATTTAGAAAATGCTGGTTGAAGTTTTGCATGCAAGTTACTATCTCAAAAACTAATACAAATATTGAAATGAGACTACACATTTCTTGGGTTTATAAAACGTGGTCATTCTAAGCATCAAGTCCCATAATTCTGGCATGTGTTTTGCAAAATTATGTTCCCTTTTGAACTTAAAACTTACAGTTAAAGTTTTGCATGCAAGTTTCTCCAAAAGTAAAGCAGATACTTGAAACTCTATTGATATTTTAACATTTAGGGTAATATTCCTGCTTCTGGGAAAACAATAGTAATAGTCAAGCACTGGCTGTATTACGGACAGCTCTTGTTACTTTTGGTGCAATTTCACTATGTCTCTGTTATAACAGAATTAATTTGATTCAGCTTAAAATAATTGTTCTACAGCAACAACCTCATCATTTCACACAAGTGCCCAATATTTATGAAATATTCCCCTTTTTTTAGCTCACCTAAGCCAAAGGCTATTCTGATCACTCACCATCTGGCGTCCGTAAACTTTTACTTTAAACGACATTCTCATAAACAGCTAGGCCAATTTCATCCAAACTTCCCAGGAATGTTCCTTGGGTGAAGTTCTACAAAAATTGTTCAAAGAATTGAATTCCATGCAGAACTCTGGTTGCCATGGCAACCGAAAGGAAAAACTTTAGAAATCTTCTTCTCAAAAACCAGAAGCCCTAGAGCTTAGATATTTGGTGTGAAGCTTTGCCTAGTGGAGCTCTACCAAGTTTGTTCAAATCATGACCCGGGGTCAAAATTGACCCCGCCCCAGGGGTCACTTGATTTTACATAGGAAAATTTTCAAAAATTTTCTAAAACAGAAGGCCTAGAGCTTAGATATTTCACATGTAGCATTGCCTAGTGGACCTCTACAAAATTTGTTTGGATAGCTCAGTGGTTTGCACACTGGCCTTCCAATCCTAAGGTCGGGGGTTCAATCCCCAGCAGCTACTCGGGGAATTTTCAGAAACGCTTTTTAGTGTTTCCCACCCAACTAGAGGTGTACTGGTCAGGAACCCAGGCAATCCTTGCATGTATCAGTGCTATGCACTGGGCACGTTAAAGAACCAGGCTGTCTATTCGCAACGAGCTAGGCTAAGTTAGCCGGACAAGCCTGTATCTGATTTCTGATCTCTCTGTCGTGGGGGCTTTGTCTCACTCTATCCGTCTGGTCAGATCGCTCTGTGTCTGTACTAGTAGAGGATGAATTATGCGCCCTGTGTGGCTGCATTTGAACTATGTAAAGCGCCTTTGAACGTGAAATTGATCATGAAAATGGCGCTATATAAATCTGGTATAATAATAATAATAATAATAATTCAAATCATGCCCCCCGCAGTCAAAATTGACCCCGCCCCATGGGTCACTTGATTTTACATAGGAAAATCTTTAAAAAATTTCTAAAAATAAACCAGACTGCCTAGATCTTAGATATTTTACATGTAGCATTGCCTAGAAGACTTCTACAAAATTTGTTCAAATCTTGACCCCCCCCCCCCCCCACCACTCCCCAAGGTCAAATTGACCCAGCCCCAGAAGTTTCTTGATTGTACATAGGGAAATCTTCATAATTTTGCTAAAAATAAACCAGAAGGCCTAGATATTTGATATGTAACATTGCCTAGTAGACTTCTACAAACTTTGTTCAAATCATGACCCCCAGGGTAAAATTGGCCACGCCTCAGAGGTTTCTTGATTGTACATCGGAAAATCTTCCAAAAAATTTCTAAAAATCATCCAGCCAAAGGCTCAGAGTGAGCTATTGTGATCACTCACCGTCCGTCCGACGTCTGTCCATCTGGCATTAGTCCACACTTTCATTTAAACAACATGTCCTAAACTACCAAGCCAATTTTGACGAAACTTCACAGGGATGTTCCTTGGATGGTCCTCCTTAAAATTTATTCAAAGAATTGAATTCCATACAGAACTCTGGTTGTCATGGCAGCCCAAAGGAAAAACTTTAAAAATCTTCTTGTCCAAAACCACAGATCATAGGGCTTTAATTTTTGGCTTGTAGCATCATCTAGTGGTCCTCTACCAAAATTGTTCAAATTATCCTCCTAGGGTCAAATATGGCCCCGCCCTGGGGGTCACATGGTTTACGTTGACTTTTATAGGGAAAACTTTGAAAATCTTCTTGTTCAAAACCACAAAGTGTAGAGCCTCATTATTTGCCATGTAACATCATTTAATGGTCCTCTATGAAGTTTGTTCAAATCATGCCTCTGGGGCAAGAAGAGGCCCCACCCCGGGGGTCCCAAATTTTACGTAAGAGTTATATTGGAAAAAACTTTAAAAATCTTCTTGTCTGAAACCGCAAGATCTAGGTCTTTGATTTTTGGCATGTAGCATTGCCTTGTGGTCCTCTACCAAGATTATTCAAATTATTACCCAGGGGTAAAAAGAGGCCCCGCCCCGGGGGTCCCAAGTTTTACATAGACTTGAATAGGAAAAAAACTTTAAAAATCTTCTTGTCTGAAACTACAAGACCTAGGCTTTTGATATTTGGTATGTGCATTGCCTAGTAATCCTCTACCAAGATTATGCAAATTATGACCCTAGGGTGAAAAGAGACCCCACCCAGGGGGTCCCAAGTTTTACATAAACTTGTATAGGAAAAAAAAAACTTTAAAAATCTTCTTGTCTGAAAGTTCAAGGCTTAACCTTTGATATTTGGTATGTAGCATTGCCTAGTGGTTTTCTAACAAGATTGTTCAAATTATGCCCCTGGGGTGAAAAGAGGCCCAGCTCCAGGGGTCAAGAGTTATATAGGAAAAAGTACTTTAAAAATTATCTGATAATATTTCCTAGATTGTTTAATTACAATTAAGTGATGACCCCAAGTAATAAGGGGTCACTTGACTGTGACCTTGACCTACTGAAATTGTGACCTGCTGACCAACTTCTTCGTTTTTGAAGTTACAGTATAAAAATTTGGACCAGCTATATTTTTCTTATACAGATTTCAATACTCATCTTGAATAGTCTTAATCGTGACCTTCTGACCTACTTTCTTGTTTTTGAAGATACAGCCTGGAAATTTGGGCCACATGTAGAACTTTTGAGACAGATTTCAATACTGATCTTAAATATTATTAAGCCCGCCCGCTTAGCTCAGTAGGGAGAGCGTTGGTCTACGGATCACGGGGTCGCGAGTTCGATCCTCGGGCGGGGCGTATGTTCTCCGTGACGATTTGATAAAAGACATTGTGTCTGAAATCATTCGTCCTCCACCTCTGATAATTCTTGTGGGGAAGTTGGCAGTTACTTGCGGAGAACAGGTTTGTACTGGTACAGAATCCAGGAACACTGGTTAGGTTAACTGCCCGCCGTTACATGACTGAAATACTGTTGAAAAACGGCGTTAAACCCAAAACAAACAAACAAAATAAATATTATTAACCCTGACCGACTGACCTATTTCCTTGTTTTTGAAGCTACAGCAAAGAGATTTGGACCACCTGTATAATTTTTTAACAGATTTCAGTACTTATCTTGAAAAATCTTTACCATGACCATCTCAACTATTTTTTGTTTGTTTTTGAAGCATTAGCAAAGAAATTTGTTTAACCAAGCAATTTATCTCAGGTGAGCGATATAGGGCCATCATGGCCCTTTTGTTATTAAATAGATTTGATGTGTGTTTCAATGGCAAATAACTGCTCTAAGCATATGACACAAGGTCCACAATGCTGGCACCAACATGTAATGAGTTATGCCCCAGTCAAAGCAGAGTTTTTCCCCTTGAAAAGACTGAAAATGCTTATAATTCAAGATTATATTCAATCTTTATACAGTACAACCTCTCCAGAGCAGCCCTGTCTAAAGAAAAAACCTCTCTATCACAACATCATCAAAATTTCCCTAAGCTGAAATATACTATCAAATTTACCTCTCCAGAACAACAACCTCTTCACAACAGTCAATATTTGTATCTGCCAAAGGGTGTTGCTCTACAGAGGTTGCACTGTATATATAGATATATATAATTCAATATTATTGCCCTTGACCAAGTACCTGTAAAAACAGAGATTTTCGCCTTGTTCTGGTAAAAAAGACTGATTTTTGACTGTATCAACATAATCTACTAATGGATTTTCATGAAGTTTTACACATGTGTAGATCACTTGAGTGCAGTGAAGCATGTACAGTATCGTAAGGATCACTTGACTAACTAGAGTTATTGCCCTTTAATAATTTTACAGTCCATAAATTACCACATAACAAAGTAATCCATTGATGGTTCTTCATGGAGTTATTGCCCTTTAGATTTTTTTCAGAACTATGGTTGCCATGGCAACAAAAGGTGAACTGGATTCCTTTGCCCTGCACTTCTGTGGGTTCCAGCCTTCCTTGCATCTTCATCACTTGCCAATGTTCAGAGAGTTCCTTTGTCATATAACTTTGACATCATTCTTGTTTTTGAAATATTTTTCCGTGATGCCATTGTTGTTATAAAAAGATTAACTGAAGTATTTTGAACTTTCCGCAGAAATCAAATATCCTTGCTGACAATCGAGTTTTGCTTCACAAGGGATGACTGGAGGAATGCAGGAGGCAAGTCAGAGAAGGTTCTTGCTGTTGTTTTGAACAACCAGAAGTATTCATTCTTTCTTGATAATAAGGTAAGGGGATTCTAGTGAACCACAAACAGAAATTGCTATTGTGCAGTTTAAAGTTTCGAAGAATACTGTAAAATCAAATTTTTGACATCATTTCATTTTTGCTAAATTTGTATTTATGTATATTTTGTGCAGATTTGTCCTAGGTAAAAGTGCAACATTAATTGTATTCAGGGTTTTTGAAATTTTGAAAATTTAATCGGTCAAAATCAAAATCACATCCTGCTACACTTCATTTAGGTCCACTTGTCCCACTGTATTTATACACATATTTTTCCATTTGGTAAAGAAATAAGTGTGTTTGCATTAAGATGATAACTAGGTCAGCTTTAGTAATCAAAGAATGACAAAAACATTTGAGTGTTATATCTGATTGCTATTTTGTTTAGAATTTGTTAAGTTTTGCCTTTAGGTCAACTTTTCTCCTTATGGGTCAAAGATATTGCTTTAAAACTTAGAGCAGTTATTTGCCATTAAAAGCTGACTCTCCACAGCAAGTACCATAACTCTACATTGCTTTTTGCAATAATTATGGCCCCTTTTGGACTTAGAAAATCAGATTTCTTGGTAAAGTTTTGTGTTTAGGTTGGCTTTTCTCCTAAACTATCAAAGTTATTGCTTTAAAACTTGCAACACTTGTTAACCATCAAAACCTGACTCTGTACAGCAACAAACATAACTCAATCCTGCTTTTTTGCAAGAATTATGGCACCTTTTGGACTTTGATTTGATAGTTTTTCTACATTTTTTCACAACTGCTTTTTCCCACTTTTTATACACCCGTCTCTGAAAGAGCGGGGTGTATTATGTGAACCCCTGTTGCGGTGGGCAGTTGGTGTCCAAATCATGTCCACTCTGTAAGTCAACCAGTTTTCATCCCATCTTCACCAAACTTGCTGACAATGTTTGTTAGCATAATATCTCGGCCAAAGTTGATAAACAACAACAACAGCCTGATGTGAGTATCTTACATATTTTGTAACTGCAGTTTTATTAGCTCTCCTGAATACAAAGTGCTGAAGGTGAGCTATAGTGATTACTCACCGTCAAGCATCCTTTAGTCTGCTCATACTTCAGATGACATCTCGTCTTTATCAAGCTTGTTCAAATGTTTGAGCCTGGCAGTTTTGATGGGCTACCACACCTAAAAATAGAAAACCTTAAAATGGCTTTTTGTCATAAACTGCAGGATGGATCTTCATCAGACTTGTTCTGTAACATCATTATAAGGTATATTCCCAATTTTGTTCAAATGGGGGAGCTGTGACCCTGGTAAATGCCACTATTGCTAAAATAGAGAAACTTTCTGATGACTTTTTAGCTCACCAGAGCACAAAGTGCTCAAGGTGAGCATTTGTGACCGGTCATTGTCCGGTGTGCGTCATCTGTCGTCCGTCAACATTTGCCTTGTGAACACACTAGAGACCACATTTTTGACCCAGTCTTTATGAAACTTGGTCAGAACATTAATCTTGATGATCTCTGGGTCAAGTTTGAAATTGGGTCATGTGGGTTCAAAAACTAGGTCAGTAGGTCAAATCATAGGAAAAGCTTGTGAACACTCTAGAGACCACATTTGTGACCTAATCTTTATGAAACTTAATCAGAATGTTAGTCATGATGATCTCTAGGTCAGTTTTGAAAGTGGGTCATGTTGGGTCAAAAACTAGGTCAGTAGGTCAGATCAAAGGAAAAGCTTGTGAACATTCTAGAGACCACATTTTTGACCCAATCTTAATGAATCTTGGTCAGATCGTTTGTCTTGATGATCTCTAAGTCAAGTTTGAAACTGGGTCATGTGGGGTTAAGAACTAGGTCAGTAGGTCAGATCAATGGAAAAGCTTGTGAACACTCTAGAGACCACATTTTTGACCCAATCTTTATGAAACATGGTCAGAATGTTAGACTTGATTATCTCTAGGTCAAGTTTGAAACTGGGTCATGTGGGGTCAAAAACTAGTTCACCTGGTCAGATCTTTAAAGGAAAAGCTTGTGAACACTTTAGAGGCCACATTTGTGACTCAATCTTTATGAAACTGGGTCAGAATGTTTGTCTTTATCATTTCTAGGTCAGTTATGAATCTGGGTCATGTGGGGTCAAACACTAGGTCACTAGGCCAGATCAAAGGAAATTCTTTTCAACACTAGAGACCACAATTTAAGTTTGAAACTCATGGGAATTAGTCAGAATGTTTGTTTTGATAATCTATAGGTCAAGTTCGAATCTGGGTCATATGGGGTCAAAAACTAGGTCACCAGTCAAATAAAAGGAAAAGCTTATGAACACTCTAGAGGTCACAGTTGTAACCATATCTTTACGAAATTTAGTCAGAATGTTTGTCTTGATGATCTTTAGGTCAAGTTCAACTCTTGGTCATGCGGGGTCAAAAACTAGGTCAGTAGGCCAGATCAACTCTGGTGAGCGATGTATAGGGCCACCATGGCCCTCTTGTTCTGATAGATCTTCGTCGAACTTGGTCGGTAGCATCATTGTAAGGTCCTGTACCAATTTTATTCAAGTTGGTATTCTGCAATTTCTGTTAAAGGAGGCACTTGGGACCCCTTTTAGGTGCCACTGAAGTTAAAAAAAGGAAGAAACTTGAAAAGACCTCTCCTCATGAACTTCTTGATGAATCTTTATCAAACAATGTCTGTAGCATCATTGTATGGTCCTCGCCCAATTTATTTTTGAATGAGGATGTTAAGCCCCTTTAAGGGGTCACTAGTGCTAAAGAGAGAGAAAGCTTTAAACAACTTCTTCTCATTTACTTTTCAATAGATTTTCATTAAACTTGATCTGTAACATCATTTAAGGGTGCTCCCAAATGTTATCAAATATGGACACTTGGCTCCCTTTAGTGGCCTCTAGATACTTTTAAACAAATTATTCTCATTAATTGCTTGATAGATCTTAAACTTTTGTCTGTAGCATCATTAAAAAGTCCTTTCTATTTTTTTTTCATATTGGGTGCTTGGTCCCTTATAGGGGCAGATAAAAGGTAAAACTAGAAAACCTTTAAACAATATCTAATCATGAATGGTTCTTCAGATTGGGGCACCAGCCCCCTTTTAGGGGCCACTAGTGCAAAATGTAAAAATACCTTTAAATGATTTCTACTCTTGAAGGATAAAAAAGGCCATAGAGGCTGGTACCTTGTATGCAGATAACCACTCTGAAGAGACCTTTCAAAATACACTGAGCTTGCAGCAGTTGTCTTGTGTAATTTTGCAACCCAATTTTAGAGATCTAAGAATCATATATTGTTTGAACTGTTTGTCATCTGTCACACTGTTTTATGTAACCAGCTTCTAATGCCTGATTTATTTTTCATCAATATTAAGTTTGTTTAAGCTCTGAAACCCAGGTTAGCGATCTAGGGCCATCATGGCCCTTTTATTACTGGACAATGTCAGTTAAAAGCTTACCTTGTGATGTAGTCCAGAATACAGAAATCGAGAGTGTCCACTTCCTTGTTTCAGCAGTTTATACAAAGTTCACCAAACTGCATCACTATGTTTATTGGCATATTACCCTGGCCAAGTTTGGTAACCAGTTGCATTGCAGTAACTGTCCACTAATTGGTAGAATATGAGAAAACCGAATGCTAGTCAAAAGTAATTTGCTGTGATGGGCATACAAAATAGCAGTCTGGCACTCATTTTATACTTCGAAAATTTTGTTTAAGCTTTTGTATGTAAACTAGTGTCTCGGATGTTGTGATTTTTTCAAACAGACAAATAAAGACATTCTCTATTTTAGGGCAATTAAACATACAAAACTGAATCATGTAAGAAGTTAACTGATTATTTGCATATATTGCTATTTCAGTCATGACAAAGCTCACGGGACTTTGGGGAATCAACAGCAAAAAATGCTGAGCTACATCAGGTTGCTATACTTAAAGGTAATATTGCTTGTTTCTGACTAGATCTGGTAATGTACTGTGAAAAAAGTAATATTCTTAAGGAACTAATTTAAAGGGATTTCGTGGTCGCATCATTCTGCAAAATTAAGTCTTGATGAACACATAGAATTACCATTCTTTTGTCTTCAGTTGGAAATACAAAATTCATATCCCCCACAAATTGTTTGGAACAAAACCATGAAATTTATAACATTGAAAATATTTCACAGTTTCTGCCAAAACAATTGAGACTTATTTGTTGAAAAATTACTTTCTTTTGTTAATTAGTAAGTATAAATTTTACTTCAGATAAGATGGGCGACCTAATCTTGAGATGTTAAGTTGTGTAATTTTCCAATTTTCACTTCCAGTTTTAATTTGTTGTAATTTATATATGCCTGTCTGAAAGACGGGACATATGGGAATGCCCTTGGCATGTGGACGAACTAGTGGGTGGCGTCCACAAACTTTGTTGTCCAGAGCGTTTCTTGTTCATGCATGGAGGAATTTTGATGCAACTTGGCACATATGATCACCATCATAAGACGGATTGTCATGCGCAAGAAGCAGGACCTTAGGTCTAAGGTCAAGGTCACTATTAAAGGCCAAAGGTCAGATACAAGAATGACTTTGTACAGGGCATTTCTTCATGCATGGAGAGATTTTGATGTAACTTGGCAAAATTGTTCATCACCATGAGACGGAGTGCCAATAACCAGGTCCCTCGGTCTAAGGTCAAGGTCACACTTAGAGGTCAAAGGTCAAATTCAAGAATGACTTTCTCTAGGGCATATCTTCTTCATGCATGGAGGGATTTTGATGTAACTTGACACAATTGTTCACCAGCTATTTACAGACGTACTTTGTGACTATGGCACCCTTGTTTTTCAGTTTTGATATCAGCATCACAGTTGATGACGATGTTACAGGGCGATGGTACAAACATCATTGGTAGTGTGAGTAGTGTCAGAGAACACACAAGTAATGCATTCACTGCAGAAACTTTTGTTGGTGTGGATATTAGTCATGAATTAAACAGAGGTAAGTTACTTTGTGTTTTAACTTGGTTATGATCAACATAGAAATATTTGTTAAAAATACAAAATACAAACCAGTTTGTTTCTTGTAATACAGTCAGCATTGCAACAGATATTTAAGTGCCATTTGCAAATTATATCTCTGACTTAATGTTAGTTTCAATTGACTGGTTTTGTTAGCTCACCTGAGCAAAGTTCTCAGGTCGAGCTATTGTGTTCACTCAACATCTGGCATCCAGCATCTGTTTGTCCGGCATACATCCACACTTCTTCAAATAACATCTCCTCTGAAACCTTGTGGTAGAAGTTGATGACATTTGGCTTGGATGTTCCCTTGATGGTTTTCCTCCTAAATTGTTCAAGCTGTTCTGAATTGTTAAACATAGGAGCTGCCAGAGCTAAAAACAGAAAAATCTTCAAATGGCATCTCCTGAACTGCATGTCCAATTTTGAAATAACTTCACATAAATGGTCCTTTAATAATGTAGCTATCTTCTGTGTGTGCTCAGATTGTTCTGATTCGTGAAAAACCTTGTTGCCAGTGGGCATGGTTACTTTTCCTGTATATATATAATGGACACTTCTTGTAGGAAATTGCTGGCCTGATTTTAGTATAAATTCATACAAATATTCCTTGTGCATGGTTACTTTTCCAGTATATATATAATGGACACTTCTTGTAGGAAATTGCTGGCCTGATTTTAGTATAAATTACACAAATATTCCTTGTGTGACCCTCTACCAAGATTGTTCATATCCTTCCTATTTATCTGCTGCCAGGGGATGTGGTTACTGTCCTACAATGTATATGTATATAGTGGAAATTTTAAAAGTGATCTTGTATGAAACTGCTAGCCCCATTTTTTTGCTCGACTATACGAAGTATGGAGAGCTATCTTACTCGACCCAGTGTCAGCGTCGGCATCCTTCCGCGTCCTCACTTTGGTTAAAGTTTTGATGCACTTTCTCATTATCTTTGTTATTACTTGATGGATTTGCTTCAGACTTAAAATAGTTGTTTGTTATCATCACCCACATCATATGGCACAAGGATCATAACTCTTGCTTCAATATTTTATGAGTTATCCCCCTTTTTACTTAGAATTTCAGGTTAAAGTTTTGGAGCACTTTCACTTTATCTCAGTTTTTAGCTCCACTATTCGGAGAATAGGGGAGCTATACTACTCGCCCCGGCATCAGCGTGACCCTTCTTGGTTAAAGTTTTTAGGCAACCTTTGTTTTTATGCCCCCGAAGGGAGGCATATTAGTTTTCAACTGTCCCTCCGTTAGTTCGTTCGTCACAACGTTAACTTTTTGCATGAAGGCACTTTACTCGCGAACCACTACACCCAGGACTTTCAAACTTCACATGCTGATAGTACTTATTGAGTACACCACCCCTACTTACTTTGGGGGTCACCAGGTCAAAGGTCAAGGTCACAGGGGCCAACGTTAACTTTTTGCATGAAGGCACTTTACTCGCGAACCACTGTACCCAGGACCTTCAAACTTCACTTCACAAGCTGATAGTACTTATTGAGTACACCACTTCTACTGACTTTGGGGTCACCAGGTCAAAGGTCAAGGTCACAGGGGCCAACATTAACTTTTTGCATGAAGGCACTTTACTCGGGAACCACTTACCCAGGACCTTCAAACTTCACATGCTGATAGTACTTAATGAGTACACCACCTCTACTGACTTTGTGGTCACCAGGTCAAAGGTCAAGATCACAGGGGCCAACGTTAACTTTTTGCACGAAGGCACTTTACTCGCGAACCACTTCACCCAGGACCTTCAAACTTCACATGCTGATAGTACTTATTGAATACACCACCCCTACTGACTTTGGGGTCACCAGGTGAAAGGTCAAGGTCACCAGGTCAAAGGTGATGTGGGGGCATTTGTCACCATTAGTGACAGCTCTTGTTCTGTCATATCTTTGTTACTATTGCTTATATCTTACTGTGTCTTCACATAAACATTGTCCAGTATACAAACAATATGTGTGTAGGGGCTGAGCCCATTATACCCAAGGTCAAGGTCACCAAGCTGTTATACTTAGATTATTTTTAAGGTTAAAGTTTTTAGGCAACCTTTGTTTTTCTGTCATATCTTTGTTACTATTGCTTATATCTTACTGTAACTTCACATAAACATTGTCCAGTATACAAACAAAGTATGTGTAGGGGCTGAGCCCATTATACCCAAGGTCAAGGTCACCAAGGTGTTATACTTAGGATTTTTTTAAGGTTAAAGTTTTTTGGCAACCTTTGTTTTCCTGTCATATCTTTGTTACTATTACTTATATCTTACTGTAACTTCTTATAAACATTGTCCAGCATACAAACAAAGAATGTATAGGGAGTGGGCCCATTATACCCAAGGTCAAGGTCACCAAGGTCTTATACTTAGGTTATGTTTAAGGTTAAAGTTTTTTCGGCAACTTTTGTTTTTCTGTCATATCTTTGTTACTATTGCTTATATCTTACTGTAACTTCACATAAACATTGTCCAGTATACAAACTATAATGGGTATAATGGGCATTCAGTATGGGGTTTTCCCAGACAAACTTAAAGAAGCTAAGTAGTTCCAATTTTTAAATCTGGTTCTAAGGAGGAAATGAACAATTACAGACCCATATCTATATTATCAACCATTTCCAAGGTAGTTGAAAGACATATTGCTACTCAGCTGCATAATTTCTTCAATAGAACGGACATACTACACACCACCCAGTCTGGCTTCAGAAAAATGCATTCTTGCCAAACGGCCCTTACTGTATTAATTGATAAATGGGCTAAAGACATTGACTCAGGAAAAATAGTCGGTAGTGTGTTCCTAGACCTCCGTAAGGCTTTTGACCTAGTGGATCATAACATTCTCCATTACAAAATGAAACTGTATCATTTTAGTGAACTTTCATTGTGCTGGTTTGAGTTGTACCTGAAGAATCGAACACAGTATGTCCAAATGAATGATATTGAATCTTCTTTATCGTATATAAAAACTGGCGTTCCTCAAGGATCTATACTTGGCCCCTTGCTCTTTTTGATATATATAAACTATCTTCCATTAGTTGTTGAAAACTCAAACTTTGACATGTATGCCGATGATTCTACTATGCATGTAAGCGACCATAACGTATCTGATATCGAAAGAAAATTGCAAATTGATTATCAAAGTTAATAATTGGTGCACGTCTAACAATATGGCTCTCCATCCAAATAAGACAACCAGTATGTTAATTGGTACCAACAAGAAATTAAATAAAGTAAGAAACATAAATCTAACTCTAAGTGTATCATGTCAAAAATTGTTAGGTGTTTATATTGATAAAAATTTAAATTGGGATTAACATGTAAAAAAGGTGTGTGAAAAATTGCACTCTAAACTGTATCTTTTTTACAGAATATTTAAATATCTAAATGCTGACATGAAGAATATGTTTTATAACTCGTACATTTTACCGACTTTTGACTATGCATCCACTATATGGGGAAACTGCTCTAAGGGAAATATAGAAAAAATCTTTAAAATTCAAAAGAGGGCAGCTCAACTTATATTGAAAGTACCCTTCCAGACATCATCCAGTACTCTCTTTTGTGAACTTAAATGGTTAACTTTTCCAAACAGGATTAAATACAATATTGTTGTTTTGGTTTATAAAGCATTAAATAAACTTGCACCATTTTATATTTGTGACACTATTGGAATTTGTGACAATACATACTATAGCCTTCGTTCTAATATGAAATTTGATCTACAGCACCTTCGACCTAAAACAAACTTTCTTAAATGTTCGTTTTCTTTTATGGCTGTAGAAATTTGGAAAGATATACCTTACTCAATAAGAAATGCTAGCTCAATAAATTCATTTAAATATTTACTTAGAAACTTTCTTTTAATCAATATAGTGTAGAGTTATGTTATGTGACTGTTAACATGTGTTTTTCTTCTTTACAAGTCTGCTCTATGGAATGACTGTGACATTTTCATTTGTATGAGTAAATGGTTTTGTGTTTGTTAGAGGGCCTCATTGAAAATAAGATTTGTATGTTATGTATGAAACTTAATGAGTCTTACCCTCTTTAAATAATGAATTTATTATTATTATTATTATTATTATTATTATGTACAGGGGCTGGGCTTTGTTTATAGACATATCGTTGGTACTTTAAAAGATAATGACTTGAAATTAAAAGTATTTGTTTATAATTATCTGCATGTATGGCTACATACCCCATAACTCTAATTGTGTTTTTGACGGAATTATGCCCCTTTTGTACTTAAACTTTTTTGCAGTCTTCGCTTTCTGGATACAACTTTAATGCAATATAAGATAAAGACTTGAAACGTAAAATGTATCTTTTTCATCATCATCTGCATGTGTGGTAACTATCCCCATAAATCTGATTTGTATTTTTGACCGAATTATGCCCCTTTTATACTTAAATTTTTTTTACAAACTTTGTTTTCTGGACATAACTTTGGTACTATATAAGATAATGACTTGAAACTCAAAGTATATCTTTATCATCATCATCTGTATGTGTTGTAACAATCCCAATAACTGTAATTTGTGTTCTTGACAGAATTATGCCCCTTGGTGTATCTTCCTTTTAAAGTAGAGGTCTCTTATTCAGACATATATTCATTTTACTGTCAAATCCCCAAATAGTGGAGCACGCTTTCTTACAGACAGCTCTTGTTACTTAATGGATTTGATTCAAACTTAAAATGGTTCTTCCACATCATCACCCACATCATATGACACAATATGCATAACTCTTGCATCAATATTTCATGAATTTTCCCCCATTTTTACTTAGAATTTCAGGTTAAAGTTTTAATGCACTTTCACTTTATCTCAGTTATTACTTAATAGATTTGGTTCAAACTTAAAACATTGTTCAACATCATCACTAACATCATTTTCATGAATTATGCTCCCTAGTTACTTAGAATTTCAGGTGCACTTCCACTAGATATCTGACTTATTACTAAATGGATTTGATTCACCTTAAAATAATTGCTCATCATCACTACCTGCATCATTTGAGACACTGTGACACCTGTATATTTAATGATTTACCCCCTTTTGTACTTAAAATTTCAGGTTAAAGTGTTGATGCTTTCACTTTATATCTGTTATAACTTAATGGATTTGCTTCAAACTTAAAATAGTTGTTCCTCATCATCACCAACATCATATGGCACAAGGGCCATAACAAAGGCACCAATATTTCATGAAGTTTCCCCCCTTTATACTTAGAATTTCAGATTAATTTGGTGCTTTTTAATCCCCGCCACAAGTGATGGGGGCTTATAGGAATGGTCTCCGTCCGTTTGTCTGTCCGTAACACTTTCATGTCCGCTCCATATCTCCTAAACCCCTTGAAGGATTTTCATGAAACTTGGGTCAAATGATCACCTCATCAAGATGTGCAGAACCCATAAGTCAGCCTTGTCCACTCAAGGTCAAGGTCACGCAAGGTAAAAGGTTTGAGCCTTCATTTTGTATCCGCTCTGTATCTCCTTAACCCCTTGAAGGTATTTTATAAAGCTTGGGTCAAGGGATCACCTCATCAAGACGATGTGCAGAACCCATTAGTCAGCCATGCCGGCTCTAGGTCAAGGTCACAACTTAGGGTCAAAGGTTTGAGCCTTCCATTTTGTGTCTACTCTATATCTCTTAAACCCCTTGAAGGATTTTCATCAAACTTTGGTCAAATGATCACCTTATCAAAGCAATGTGCAGAACTCATGAGTCAGCCATGCTGGCTCAAGGTCAAGGTCACAACTGAAGGTCAAAGGTTTGAGCCTTCCATTTTGTCTCTGCTCTGTATCTCCTAATTCCCTTGAAGGATTCATTTGAAACTTGGGTCAAATGATCACCTCATCAAGGCGATGTGCAGAACTTAAGAGTCAGCCATGCTGGCTCAAGGTCAAGGTCACAGCTCAAGGTCAAAGGTCTGAGCCTTCCATTTTGTTTCCATTCTGTATCTCTTAAACCCCTTGAAAGAATTTTATAAAACTTGGGTCAAATGATCACCTCATCAAGACAATGTGCAGAACTCATGAGTCAGCCATTCTCTGTATCTCCTAAACCTCTTGAAGGATTTTCATCAAACTTGGGTCAAATGATCACCTCATCAAGAACTCAAGAGTCAGCCATGTCAACTCAAGGTCAAGGTCACAACTCAAGGTCAAAAGTTTGAGCTCTGTATCTCCTAAACCCCTTGTAGTATTTTTATGAAACTTGGGTCAAATGATCACCTCATCAAGACGTTGTGCAGAATTCATGAGTCAGCCATGTCAGTTCAAGGTCAAGGTCACAGCTAAAGGTCAAAGGTTTACCCTTTCACTATCCATAGCAGTGGCGGGGGATTTAGCTGTCTTTCAGACTGCCTTGTTCACATAATATCTGACTTATTACTGAGTGGATTTGATTCAAACTAAAAATAGTTGTTCTACCTCACCACCCACATCATATGACACATTGTACATAACTCTGGACCAATATTTCATGAATTTTGCCTCCTTTTTATGCCCCTGGCATCTACCAATGCGGAAGGCATATAGTGATTGTCCCGTCCGTCCTTTCGTCCGTTCGTTCGTCCGTCCATACGAGGTTAACCAAATGGGACCGTTTCGTCTAGCATCAATACCTCTTACTAGAATGACTTGATACTAATGCAAATGTAACCTGTGACCATTTCTCATCTTCAGACATCACCTGACCTCAGTTTGACCTTGACCTCATTTTGGACTTAGGTTGCTTTATATGGGCCATCTCTTAGTTAACTAAATGGGACCGTTTCGTCTGGCATCAATACCGCTTACAAGAATGAATTGATACTAATACAGATGTAACCTGTGACCATTTCTCATCTTCAAACATCACCTGACCTCAGTTTGACCTTGACCTTGAACTTGTTTTGGACTTAGGTTGCTTTGTATCGACAAGGATGCCACCGGGGGCATCAAGCGTTTATTGAACGCAGCTCCTTGTTACTTAGAATCGTATGCTAATTTTTATGCATTATCACTATATCTCAGTTATTAAGAAATGAATTTAATTCATACTTGAAGTAGTTGTTCCACATCATTACCCACATCATATGACACAAGGTGCATAACTCTTGCACAGATATTATATGAATTATGCCCCCTTTTTACTTAGAATTATACTTACATGGTATTCTGATACACTTTATCTTTACCTCTCCTGTTATTTAATATTTTTGACACAGACTCGAGCTATTGTGCAATATCTTCATCCACCATTGGAGTCATTAAACACTCCAGTGATAGCTCCAGTTCCCTCAGATGTGCCCAGTTTCACTATCCACATGGAAATAGTCGAGCGCGCTTTCTCCTGTGACAGCTCTTGTAAATCCCCCGCCAAGAGTAGTAGGAATGGTCTCTGTTCTTCCGTCTGTAACACTTTGGTGTCTGCTCCATATCTCCTAAACCCCTTGAAGGATTTTCATGAAACTTTGGTCAAATCATCACCTCATCAAGACAATGTGCAGAACTTAAAAATCAGCCATGTCGGCTCAAGGTCAAGGTCACAGCTTAAGGTCAAAGCTTCTAGCCTGCCAATTCGTTTCCACTCTGTATCTCCTAAACCCCTTGAAGGAATTTCATAACACTTGGGTCAAATGATTGCCTCATCAAGAGGATGTGCAGAACTCATGAGTCAGTCATGCAGGCTCAAGGTCAAGGTCACAACTTAGGGTTACAGGTTTGAGCCTTCCATTTTGTGTCCACTCTGTATCTTCTAAACCCCTTGAAGGATTTTCATGAAACTTGGGTCAAATGATCACCTTATTAAGACGATATGCAGAACTTATGAATCAGCCATGTTGGCTCAAGGTCAAGGTCACAACTCGGGGTCAAAAGTTTGAGCCTTCCATTATGTGTCAGCTCTGTATCTCCTAATCCCCTTGAAGGATTCATATGAAACCTGGGTCACATGATCACCTCATCAAGACGATGTGCAGAATTCATGAGTCAGCCATGCCGGTTCAAAGTCAAGGTCGCAAAGGTTTGAGCCTTCCATTTTGTGTCCACTCTGTATCTCCTAAACCCCTTGAAGGATTTTCATTAAACTTTGGTCAAATGATTAACACATCAAAAGTCAGTCATTTCAGTTCAAGGTCAAGGTCACAGCTCAAGGTCAAAGGTTTACCCTTTCACTATCCATAACAGTAGCGGGGGATTTAGCTGTCTTTCAGACTGCCTTGTAAAAATAATTTCACTCAAATGGTCCTTGTGTGACTCTCTGCCTGCCATTTCGTGTCCACTCTGTATCTCCTAAACCCCTTGAAGGAATTTCATAACACTTGGGTCAAATGATTGCCTCATCGAGAGGATGTGCAGAACTCATGAGTCAGACATGCAGGCTCAAGGTCAAGGTCACAACTTAGGGTTACAGGTTTGAGCCTTCCATTTTGTGTCCACTCTGTATCTTCTAAACCCCTTGAAGGATTTTCATGAAACTTGGGTCAAATGATCACCTTATTAAGACGATACGCAGAACTTATGAGTCAGCCATGTTGGCTCAAGGTCAAGGTCACAACTTGGGGTCAAAAGTTTGAGCCTTCCATTATGTGTCAGCTCTGTATCTCCTAATCCCCTTGAAGGATTCATAAGAAACCTGGGTCACATGATCACCTCATCAAGACGATGTGCAGAATTCATGAGTCAGCCATGCTGGTTCAAAGTCAAGGTCACAAAGGTTTGAGCCTTCCATTTTGTGTCCACTCTGTATCTCCTAAACCCCTTGAAGGACTTTCATTAAACTTTGGTCAAATGATTAACACATCAAAAGTCAGTCATTTCAGTTCAAGGTCAAGGTCACAGCTCAAGGTCAAAGGTTTACCCTTTCACTATCCATAACAGTAGCGGGGGATTTAGCTGTCTTTCAGACTGCCTTGTAAAAATAATTTCACTCAAATGGTCCTTGTGTGACTCTCTGCCTGCCATTTCGTGTCCACTCTGTATCTCCTAAACCCCTTGAAGGAATTTCATAACACTTGGGTCAAATGATTGCCTCATCGAGAGGATGTGCAGAACTCATGAGTCAGTCATGCAGGCTCAAGGTCAAGGTCACAACTTAGGGTTACAGGTTTGAGCCTTCCATTTTGTGTCCACTCTGTATCTTCTAAACCCCTTGAAGGATTTTCATGAAACTTGGGTCAAATGATCACCTTATTAAGACGATACGCAGAACTTATGAGTCAGCCATGTTGGCTCAAGGTCAAGGTCACAACTTGGGGTCAAAAGTTTGAGCCTTCCATTATGTGTCAGCTCTGTATCTCCTAATCCCCTTGAACCTTGAAGGATTCATAAGAAACCTGGGTCACATGATCACCTCATCAAGACGATGTGCAGAATTCATGAGTCAGCCATGCTGGTTCAAAGTCAAGGTCACAAAGGTTTGAGCCTTCCATTTTGTGTCCACTCTGTATCTCCTAAACCCCTTGAAGGACTTTCATTAAACTTTGGTCAAATGATTAACACATCAAAAGTCAGTCATTTCAGTTCAAGGTCAAGGTCACAGCTCAAGGTCAAAGGTTTACCCTTTCACTATCCATAACAGTAGCGGGGGATTTAGCTGTCTTTCAGACTGCCTTGTAAAAATAATTTCACTCAAATGGTCCTTGTGTGACTCTCTACCAAGATCGTACAAATTGCTCTGATTCATCAAAAAAAAAAAAAAAAAAAATTGCTGCCAGAGGGAGTGGCCACTTTTTCCTAATATATATGTATTTAATGGAAAATTTGAAAATTATTTTCAGAATCTGCAAACCTGATTTCGAAGTAATCTCACACAATTGGTCCTTGTGTGACCCTCTATCAAGATTGTTAAAATTAGTCTGATTCGTCAAAAACATTGCCGTTAGTGAGGGTGGTCACTCTTCCCTGTATTTATATTGTGGAAATTTTCAGTCTTATTGTCAGAAATTGCTGGCAAAATTTTAAAATTACTTGATTCAAATGTTTCTTGGGTGACCCTTCATGAAAAGTGTACATATTGCGTTTCGTCAAAAAACATGGCCGCAAAATGTGTGTGGTCACTTTCCCCTATATATATATATATAATCTACTTGCTTGATATTGTCTCTGAGTATAAATTAATGTCTTCATTTCCCAACTTCTTTATCATACCCCAACAGACACACATTACCCAGCTGTATTTATTTCCTAGAAACATATTACAGTGTTATGATTAGAAAACACCGGTGAGTCCATCAACTTAGCTCAATTTGAATTTGAACTCTGGGCATTTTCCATGACGATTTGATAAAAGACACTGCTTCTGAAATAATTTGTCCTTCACCTTTGATTCATGTGGGAAAGTTTGCAGTTACTTGCAGAGAACAGGAACACTGGTTAGATTTACTGCCCAATGTCACATAACTGAAATACAGGAAAATGGTGTTAAACCCCAAAACTAACAAACAGTGAGAATACTGGCACTATTTAAAAATGATTCACAGACATTTTGTTTGCATAAACAATTAACCATACTTAAACTGTTCAAGCAAGCATTGTAACTCAGGTGAGCGATCTAGGGCCATCATGGCTCTTTTGTTTTACATTTTCTATGTGTTGAAAGTTTGAGAATCTGTCAACCAATTAATCACTTTTCAAGTTTTAATAGTATATGTTTGTTTTTGTTTAAGACACAGTAAATCATTAAACATGTGGTTGTAAGGGCTGTTCCAGAAAAAAAGGCCTGGGGGGGGTGGGGGTAGGAACGAGCTCCATATTTTAGGGGACCACCTATAGAATTTTAATTGTTTTTGGGGGACCACCAACAGAATTTTTATTGCTTTGATACCCACTACCCACAGAATTTTAATTATATATATTATGTATAGTAACAAATAAGTTTGATTTTTTAAAATTACGAATGGGAAGGATTGTGTTTAGCTCTTGAACAGTTGAAAATTATGTTGCTATTTAAACAGGAAGTTTTAAGTACATGCAGTCAAGAAAGATATGCCAAAAGAAAGAAAATCCTGTGTAACCTTTTATTACATTACCCATCTCGCTAAGGCCTTTGTCTGCGAGCCAGGAGACGATGCCTTCTACGTTCAGATTTCTGAACCAGGTTTGTTCTGCCATTTGCATTTTAACCCAAGGGTGAAAGTATGGAATACTGGAAATTCTGAAAAATTTGCTGGAGGCTTGGGGGCCCCCAGTGGGTCCAGGGCAAAGCCCCTCTGAAGGTCCTGAGAATTAGTGATTTTGAACGCTTAGAACAGCCCTATTCTAGCCTTATATGTGTGCCAAAAATTTACTAATTATAATGCACAAAATGCATGATTTTCAGTAAACAGTAACTTTTCTAAGTCAAGGACTTGTTTCAACAATATACCCTCAACATATTTCTGTAAGATTCAGACTGAAACAACCTTCAAATTCTGGCAACATTTTTGTTTTTTCATGCCACCATATTTCAACGTTTTGGCACAACATTAACAAAATGCAGACCCTGCAATATCCGGTTTTCGTAGCCAAAGACCCCATCGATGACCATCAGTGTCACATTCAGATAGCCAAGTCCATCTCCATTTGTTACCATGTTTGCTTTCTAAGTCCTAAGTATTGTACGCTGGTGGTAAAAACTTCATTTTTCACGCACTATCCCGTGCAGCCGTAATTACGGCGTGTTAATACCAGAATGAAATCTTGATCTTCGTGACCCTCGTGGAAAGATTGATACTTTGGAGATAAAAAGCGTGCAAAGCGTAGAAATCAAGAAATGCGTGCGAAAGTCCGTGCAAACTTTGACGCGGCAACTTTTAGGCGCACGTGAAAGTCATGAAAATAGTGAGTGAATAGCTATATAAACGGTCGTCGTTTTAAATCAGACAGTTGAAGTAAATTTCGGTATGTAACGGGATCGAGTATCATCACTGCAATATTTTTTTTAAAGTGACTCTTCCGTGGTTGAAGCTTATTTTTATAATTGGAACTCTTTACAAGGTGCGTATAATAAAATCCAGACATCGCGAAAGTTGCCAAAAATGGCCGGACATTCGGTCCTGCACTGCCGGACCGAACATTAAATATGAAACAAACAGGAATCTTGCTTCCATTTATCAGTATGCAGCTGTTGATATATTTTTCTTGTATCCCATCTGATCTACATTGCATTGGATTCGAAAATCCGGAAAAATAATTATTTTGGATAGTGTCCCAAAAATATGGACACAATAATTATCATCAACCCACCCCTGTTCAAAGTGGAAAAAAACATTAACAATTATCGGTAATTATTCTGTTGATAAAATAAGTACTGGCCCTGTTTTCGTCATCAGTTAAAACCCCCTCAAAGAGCTAAAAGAAGTGTGTCGGTATCATGGCATCTTAAGTGGAGATCAAAGTTGTCAGAGATTGTCATGGCATTACGTTATGTTTCGCGCCATATGACACTGTCTGATCGTACCGCCTCGGTTCTTTAAATCAGTAAAAAAAAAGTATCTTCTTTAATTTTTTTCAAAGCGAATATGTAATATCCCGTATAAACTGACAGGTAAATGTGTCAAAAGATAATAGTGGATATCCTCATTTGCCCTCAAGGAATTTACATTATTGTTTGAGAAGAATATCTTACATAGTGTCGTGTCAAATGAACTTCTACAAAGATTCATTTACTTATCAAACATATTTAAAACCACAGCGACATCATACTGCTTTATTTTAAAACCACATTTCTATTTACGTTCACGAGGTCACGTAACCTATTCCGCCGCACTTACAGAAATCTGTTTGCCAAAAATTGTTTTACTCAATGTATTCAAATAGCTGCCGCTTTTTCATTATTTAAGATTTTTTAGTCCCCTACTGGTTGAAAACCAGTTTCGGGGACTATAGGAATGCACTTTTCCGTCATTCCGTCCGTCTGTCCGTCCGCAATTTCGTGTCCAGTCCATATCTCTGTCATCCATGAAGGGATTTTAATATTACTTGGCACAAATGTTCCTCATGATGAGACAACATGTCATGCGCAAAGCCAAGACCCTTAGCTCAAAGGTCAAGGTCACAATTGGAGGTCAAAGGTCAATAAGGTTTTTTCCCTGTCCGATCCAGAACTCTGTCATCCATCAAGGGATTACAATATTACTTGGCATAAATGTTCCCCATGATGAAACGACGTGTCATGCGCAACACCCAGTACCCTAGCTTAAAGGTCAAGGTCACACTTTGAGATCAAAGGTCAAGAGGATTTTTTTCCTGTCCGGTCTATAACTTTGTCATGCAAAGCAGGATTTAGATATCAGTTGGCACAAATATTCCCCTGGATGAGACAACATGTCATGCGCAAGAACCAGGTCCCTAGGTCTAAGGTCAAGGTCATATTTAGAGGTCAAAGGTCAAATTCAAGAATGACTTTGTACAGAACATTTCTTCTTCATGCATGGAGGGATTTTGATGTAACTTGGACCAAATGTTCACCACCATGAGGCACCCTTGTTTTTAGAATTACGTCCCTTTGTTTTACTATAAATAGATTTTATTGTAACTTTTTTATTACTGGCGGTAGAGAAAAATCGAGACCACTTTTCTGTGGTACAGCATGCATGTTACATCCAATTTTTAGGTGTATTTTGACCTATCTCTACTTGGTAAAGAGTTTCTTGTGGACTGATATTATATAGATTTTTTTTTTTTTTTTTTTTTTTTAAGATTAATTTCCCTTTGTTGTTACTATAAATAACTTACATGATAACATTTTTATAATCAGCCAAAAAAATTCAGTATGAAACAACTGTGGGTTTTTTATATATACACATTTTAATCCAAGTGTGTTGTTATAACATATTGTATATGTAGTACAATATTGTTTATACATCATTGACATATATCAGTACATTATGTTATACTGCAGTAGAGAAAATTAGGTGCCTTCCAGTAGGGGACTTTGTATTGCATGGCAATACTTCATTCACTTGTTAATTCTGTTTTTTATACTTTCTTGTCAAAAGTCAGAATTTTATGACCATAGAATGTATTATTTATTTACTTTTAGAAATAAATAAATAATTAAGATCGCGCTGTTTGAAATTTTACAAATAATTGTATGAAAATTCGATCGTTTTTATAGAATTTTGCCTACATTTCTGTCGATATCTTATTAAAATCGTTATAGAATTCAAACTGTATTACTTCTCAAGCGGTGTTGAAATTTGAAGCGATTATATTAAAAAATGAACGCACTACGCACGTTTTTTGTGTACGTTTCGATAAACAAAAGTAACGGCGATGTAGCCTAAATTAGATATTATTATTACGATAGGTCGCACGTGTTCGTGGAATGGAAAATTACTGGCATGATGTTTTGATATCTTTACGATTCGCGGGTAAATTCCAGTCAATCCAGGTTATTTTTAGGGATGTAATTTCTGAATCTGGTAAAGTTACGAAGTAAAATCCACTCGCCCGAACGGCCGAGTATACAGAGAAGTCCACTCGTCCCTATCCAGATTTTAACTTGCCAATACTCGCATAAGACATAACTCGCAATATACGTGACATCTACATGTTCTTCGTGTTTGAAGATAAAATTGCATGCAAGAAATCGAGAAATGCACAGTATGGGGAACTTTTCGGCGCATGTAAAATTTATGAAAAACATGACAGTAGTTTTCTTGAAGTACAGCGCCTACGCGGGCCAATCAAAATTGTCGTTACCTATGCGCTGCATAAGTGACAAGTTTGTCGGCGATCAATTGATTTTTCAAACTTTGTTAAATAATGATGATTTTTTAAGCTTTGTTGAATGATGACAACCTACCCCCTTCCCCCCCCCCCCTTATAAAATATACTCGCATAGAAAATCTCAAGAAACATTTTTATATGTCTTAGTGTGCAAAATACCCCCCACCAACGGAATTAAAATACCAATTACACCCCCAACCAAGGAAATTTAAATATCAAAAATACCCCCCACCTAGAGAAAAAAAATAGGTACTCGTTCCGACCCCCCCAGGCCTTTTTTCCTGGAACAGCCCTAAGTGAAATCACAACTTTGTTTTCAGTAAAAGTAAAAGGGCAGTGATGTGCTGGACTTTTCCTCAGAGAGAGAGAGCCTGAACAAAGTGTATGATTCAAGTGATCCTGATCTCACATACGACTTGGACTTACCTCCCACCAGAAATGGTAACAAGATATAATTTCTATAGTAATTTTGTGAAAAATCAGTTTTTTAACAGAACGCCTGAACCATACTTTGAGACAGTACATTTAGACTACAAATACACAGATCTAGGTGACTGTAAAATCATAGACCTTCAAGGGAGGGTTGATTTACATGGATTATGTAGTTGTATCAAATCCGCAAAATTCAATCCGAATGAACAAATAAAGTTTCCTTTTATTTTACACAAGTGATTGTACCCGCAGTTATTGTTAGGGTTAACAATGAAATTGTATGCCCTTGAAGTCAGATGATGTCACAGTAAACATTATTAAGCTTTTGGTGTTAGAGTAGGAAATGCAAATATTGTTGGATGATCTTTCACAGAGCTATTGCCCTTTAATTATTATCCACCGCCGATGAAATCAGGAGGTGGGTATTGAAATGGCGTTGTCCATCCGTCAGTCCATGTGTCCGTCCGTCCGTCCGCAGCCATTTCTCAGTAACTAGCAGGTAGAATTTCATGAAACTTGAAATAAACATGAACCAACATACTGCGATGATGCCCGTCAAGTTTTTCTTTGGATTCGTCAATTTCCCTTAGAGTTATTGCCCTTGATTTAATGAAAAATGTCCGTCCGCAGCCATTTCTCAGTAACTATCAGGTAGAATTTCATAAAACTTGACATAAACATGCACCAGCATACTGTGATGATGCCCGTCAATTTTTTTTTCAGATTGGTCAATTTCGCTTAGAGTTACTGCCCTTGATATAATGAAAAATCTACATCTGCAGCCATTTCTCAGTAACAAGCTGGTAGAATTTCATGAAACTTGAAATAAATATGAACCAACACACTTGGATGATGCCGTTCATTTTTTTTTTCAATTGGTCAATTTTCCTTAGAGTTATTGCCCTTTAATTGTTTAAAAATCTACAGATTTGTACATAACAAACAAACCCATTGGTAGAATTTCATGAATCTTCTTTCATTCTCTTCCATGAACATTTAGTATAAACATGTGAAGTTTTGTACCCACACCTGGTCACCACTTTGCCTTGGTCACACACCCCCCCCCCCCCCCCCCCCCCCCCCCCCCAAAAAAAAAAAAAAAATCATTCCTTTTTATTATTTTTAGCTCACCTGTCACAAAGTGACAAGGTGAGCTTTTATGATTGCACGGCGTCCGTCCGTCCGTAAACTTTTGCTTGTGACCTCCCTAGAGGTCACATTTTTTGTGGGATCTTTATGAAAGTTGGTCAAAATGTTCATCTTGATGATATCCAGGTCAAGTTCGAAACTGGATCACGTGCCGTCAAAAACTAGGTCAGTAGGTCTAAAAATAGAAAAACCTTGTGACCTCTCTAGAGGCCATATATTTCACAAGATCTTCATGAAAATTGGTCAAAATATTCATATTGATGATTTCTAGGTCAAGTTCGAAACTGGGTCACGTGCCATCAAAAACTAGGTCAGTAGGTCTAAAAATAGAAAAACCTTGTGACCTCTCTAGAGGCCATATTTTTCATGAGATCTTCGTGAAAATTGGTCAGAACGTTCACCTTGATGATATCTAGGTCAAGTTCGAAACTGGGTCACGTGCCTTCAAAAACTAGATCAGTAGGTCAAATAATAGAAAAACCTTGTGACCTCTCTAAAGGCCATATTTTTCATGGAATCTGTATGAAAGTTGGTCAGAATGTTCATCTTGATGATATCTAGGTCAGGTTCGAAACTGGGTCACGTGCGGTCAAAAACTAGGTCAGTAGGTCTAAAAATAGAAAAACCTTGTGACCTCTCTAGAGGCCATATATTTCATGAGATCTTCATGAAAATTGGTCAGAATGTTCACCTTGATGATATCTAGGTCAGGTTCGAAACTGGGTCACGTGCGGTCAAAAACTAGGTCAGTAGGTCTAAAAATAGAAAAACCTTGTGACCTCTCTAGAGGCCATATATTTCATGAGATCTTCATGAAAATTGGTCAGAATGTTCACCTTGATGATATCTAGGTCAAGTTCGAAAATGGGTCACGTGCCCTCAAAAACTAGGTCAGTAGGTAAAATAATAGAAAAACCTTGTCACCTCTCTAGAGGCCATATTTTTGATGGGATTTGTATGAAAGTTGGTCTGAATGTTTATCTTGATAATATCTAGGTCAAGTTCGAAACAGGGCCATGTGCGGTCAAAAACTAGGTCAGTAGGTCTAAAAATAGAAAAACCTTGTGACCTCTCTAGAGGCCATACTTGTGAATGGATCTCCATAAAAATTGGTCAGAATGTTCATCTTGATGATATCTAGTTCCAGTTCAAAAGTGGGTCACGTGCCTTCGAAAAGTAGGTCAGTAGGTCAAATAATGAAAAAACGTTGTGACCTCTCTAGAGGCCATATTTTTCATGGGATCTGTATGAATGTTGGTCTGAATATTTATCTTGATGATATATAGGTCAAGTTTGAAACAGGGTCAACTGCGATCAAAAACTAGGTCAGTAGGTCTTGAAATAGAAAAACCTTGTGACCTCTCTAGAGGCCATACCCTTGAATGGATCTTCATGAAAATTGGTCAGAATTTGAAACTGGGTCAACTGCGGTCAAAAACTAGGTCAGTAGGTCTAAAATTATTAAAATCTTTTGACCTCTTTAGAGGCCATATTTTTCAATGGATCTTCATGAAAATTGATCTGAATGATCACCTTGATGATATCTAGGTCATTTCAAAACTGGGTCATGTGCGGTCAAAAACTAGGCCAGTAGATATAAAAATAGAAAAACCTTGTGACCTCTCTAGAGGCCATATTTTTCATGAGGTCTTCATGAAAATTAGTGAGAATGTTCACCTTGATGATATCTAGGTAAAATTCAAAACAGGGTCACGTACCTTCGAAAACTAGGTCAATAGGTCAAATAATAGAAAAACCTTGTGACCTCCTTAGAGACCATATTTTTCAATGGATCTTCACGAAAATTGGTCAGAATTTTTATCTTGATAATGTCTAGGTCAAGTTCAAAACTGGGTCACATGAGCTCAAAAACTAGGTCACTATGTCATATAATAGAAAAAACGACCTCATACTCAAAACTGGGTCATGTGGGAAGAGGTGAGCGATTCAGGACCATCATGGTCCTCTTGTTTTCAAACCTTCCATGAATATCTATTAGTATGCAGAGTTATACCATTCCCCCACCTCACTCTCCACTCGGTCTTGCCCACCACCCCGATCATGCGTCCCCATTCCCCACCCAGTTTTTATTTTTTTTTTTTTTTTTTCATTTTTAATTTTCCATCAATATTTATAATCAACAGGTGAAATTTAGTACCCTCACCCGGTCTCCCCCGCTGCCCCCCCCTCTCCAGTGCCCCCACCCCCCCACCCCCCAAAAAAAGCATTCATTATGTCTCCCACCACACAGTGTTGTGGGAGACATATTGATTTACTCCAGTCTGTCTGTGTGTCTGTCACAAAGCTTGTCCGCACTCTAAGTCGAACATTTCTCATCCGATTTTCACCAAACTTGAACAAAATGTGTTTGACCATAAGACCTCGGCCAAGTTCGATAACTAGCCAAATCGGTCCAGGCGTCTTGGAGTTATGGCCCTTGAATTACCAAAAATCGGTCTTTTTACTCTTGTCTGCACTCTAATTCGAATATTTCTCATCCAATCTTCACCAAACTTGAACAAAATGTGTTTGACCATGAGACCTCAGCCAAGTTCGATAACTAGCCAAATCGATCCAGGCATTTTGGAGTTACGGCCCTTGAATTATCGAAAAACTGGCCTTTTTACTCATATCCGAACTCTTAATCAAACATTTCTAATCCGATCTTCACCAAACTTGAACAAAATGTGTTTGACCATGAGACCTTGGCCAAGTTCGATAACTGGCCAAATCGGTCCAGGCATTTTGGAGTTACGGCCCTTGAATTATCGAAAAATCGGCCTTTTTACTCTTGTCTGCACTCTAAGTCGAACATTTCTCATCCGATCTTCACCAAACTTGAATAAAATGTGTTTGAACATGAGACCTCGGCCAGGTTCGATAACTAGCCAAATTGGTCCAGGCATTTTGGAGTTACGGCCCTTGAATTATCGAAAAATTGACCTTTTTACTCATGTCCTCACTCTTAATCTAACATTTCTCATCCGATCTTCACCGAACTTGAACAAAATGTGTTTGACCATGAGACCTCGGCCAAGTTCGGTAACTAGCCAAATCGGTCCAGGCATTTTGGAGTTACGGCCCTTGAGTTATCGAAAAATCGGCCTTTTTACTCTTGTCTGCACTCTAAGTCGAACATTTCTCATCTGATCTTCACCAAACTTGAACAAAATGTGTTTGACCATGAGACCTCGGCCAAGTTCGATAATTAGGCAAATCGGTCCAGGCATTTTAGAGTTACGGCCCTTGAATTACCGAAAAAATCCGTCTGTTTACTCTTGTCCGCTCTCTAAGTCGAACATTTCTCATCCGATCTTCACCAAACTTGAACAAAGTGTGTTTGGCCATAAGACCTTACCCTAGTTCGATAACTAGCCAAATCCGCCCAGGCACTTTTGATTTATGGCCCTTGAATTACTGATTGGATCCACTCATCCAGACCATCTAATTGGATCCACTCGTCTGAAACATCTAGAGAAACTAACATTTTTCATAGGGGCAGTTGTGGGAGACATGCGCTTTTCTCAAAAGCATCTCTAGTTTTCTGTTAAAATGATTTTGACTAATGAAATTATTTGCTTCTTAGTAACATCCTTAACTTCTTGCAAGAAATATTTTTTGCCATTTCTTACCTCAACCCCTTTCGGCGCGGGATACTAATTCATCGAATTTGCTTGTTCAGCATTAGTTTTCTATAGCACCATTTCTTGTTCAGATTATGCTTCAGCAAAACTACATAGGAAGCTTCACACCCAATAGGAAATGCACATGTCTTGTGTATGTGTTTTCTCAACAACTATTCGCTCATGTCCAATGATTATTCACTGAATTATTGCCCTTTTATTATTCAACATTAGTAAAAAGATAAACTAGTCACAGATTTCCACATTGTGCCCAGTTGATGAATTCCCCTTCTGTGCTTTTAGTATGCAATAATTTTACATTGGGTAGAATCTATCAGTTTTACCAATATTTTGTTGTTCTCATCTGTTAAAGTGTCAATTAGTTGGCCGGCCTACTGTGTCACCTTTTTGTCAGTTTTGTTATTGACAGATTTATCTCCGTTAAAAATAGTAGTCCATTAACATTAACTGGTATCATTATTATTATGGTTTTGATATTCTTTCTTCAAAATAATATTGAATTTATATAAAATTAAATTTTATTGAAGAAAAAAATCAATTTTATCTGTTTCGGAGCATATCACACGTTAGTCTTAGTTTAAGCCTTTTTCAGTGCAGAGTGTAGTTTCTTTTTACTGGAATAGCAAAAAAAGAAAAAGTTGAACAACATGAGTTTTTTTAGCTGACCTAAGCACAAAGTGCTCAAGGATTGTCTCGTGTCTGCTGTCCATTACTATGCAGCATGCTTTGTGCCGCATTGATTGCCCGGCGCCTTTCTGCATCCCCACATTTTATTACCAATCTTCATAAAACTAAGAATGTATGTTGCTATGAAATTTAGGTAAATGTAACACTGGGTTACCTGAGGTAAAAGCCTTAAGTTGCTAGATCAGATCTGAGAAACACATTACTAACTCTTTAGAGGTCACATTTTCTGTTTGATCTTCATAAGGCCAGCATTTTTGTACCCCCCGACAACAAAGTTGTAAGGGGGGGTATACTGGTTTCAGGTTGTCTGTCTGTCTGTCCGTCCGTCCATCTGTCTGTCCGTCTGTCCGTAGACGCAATCTTGTGCGCACCATCTCTCCTTATCCCCTTGACAGAATTTAATGAAACTTCACACAAGTGATCAGTACCAACAGTAGTTGTGCATGGGGCATGTTAGATTCTTTTAGAAAAAAAATTTGCGGAGTTATGGGACTTTGTTTTTTTGTTACTATACTATATACATAGACACAATCTTGTGCGCACCATCTCTCCTCATCCCCTTAACACAATTTAATGAAACTTCACACAAGTGATCAGTACCAACAGTAGTTGTGCATCGGGCATGTTAGGTTCTTTTAGAAAAAAAAATTGCAGAGTTATGGGACTTTGTGTTTTTGTTACTATACTATATATACATAGACACAATCTTGTGCGCACCATCTCTCCTCATCCCCTTAACACAATTTAATGAAACTTCACACAAGTGATCGGTAACAACAGTAGTTGTGCATGGGGCATGTTAGGTTCTTTCAGAAAAAAAATTTGCAGAGTTATGGGACTTTGTTTTTTTGTTACTATACTATATGCATAGTCACAATCTTGTGCGCACCATCTCTCCTCATCCCCTTGACACAATTTAATGAAACTTCACACAAGTGATCAGTGACAACAGTAGTTGTGCATGGGGCATGTTAGGTTCTTTCAGCGACAAAAATTGCAGAGTTATGGGACTTTGTTTCTTGTTAACGTACTATGTACATACAGTCTGCATATGCAATCTTGTGCGTGTCTAATCTACCAAACCCTTACACACAATTTAATGAAACTTCACACAAGTGATCAGTACCAACCCTAGTTGTGCATGGTGCATGTTACATTCTTTTAGATAAATATTCTGCATAGTTATGGGACTTTGTTTTTTGTTACTATACTGTATACATACATTCTATATACATAAGTCCACATAATTATGCAATCTTGTGTGCGTCAAATTGCAATGTACTGTGTCAGTGCATGCGGGGGGTACATTCATCACCTTTAGTGATAGCTCTAGTTTATTTTCTGGTTTCCGGGAGCGTCGACCCTAATTTTTGACGAAACAAAATAAAAGTAAATGTCATTTTGAGTATTTTTATTTTCATTTTACCTGCCGACCGTCCATAACTACTACATAGACACAAGACCACAGTTATTTGCCCTTGGTTGACCAGAGTAAGGAAGTGGTTACGTGGAAAATAGTTTCTCTGTTTGATGGTGAATATTGGTGAATTTTTTAGTGAAAGACCTGCAATAAATGGCATGATTTAATAGAGGAGATATGAAATAGTAGGTACATGTACAATTTGACAGAATGAGAATATCAGAATATGCATAACATGACCTTTTGATAAGGCCTGTTTTACCTGTTTGCAGCCATCTAGAGAGTATTCTTCATACGCATGTGATTTGATTCAAAATGGTGGAAAAAAGAGCTGCATGGTCAACCCCATGTTTATTGTGGCTGGATTTTTTTCTCTTGAATAGTTCTGTTGAGTTCAGGTATTTTTAGGGGGGTTGGAATGCATGCAAAATTGCAGTAGTGTCCAGTGCCTATGTAGAGCACATAGTAATAATAACTGTGGTCTTAGGTCTGATATTGCCAAAAAATAAAAGTGTAACTGTATGGTAGAGGTTTTCTTTATCAAGGTCAGCAGAGGCATGAACAGTTTTGGCCTGCATTAAAAATTGTGTGAAATTAAATAGGAACAAAGTTTCCTTTTAAAAAGGAAAGGCTTGTCTGGTTTAGGCATAGTCTACATAACTGGACAAGTGGGGGTAGGGATCATTACATAAGATTCTATGCAAAACATGATTGCGATTTTCTACTGCTGCTCCCATGGGAACGCCAGTCTTAACTTTAGAGGCAAGGGTATTGAACAATTCTTGGCATTTTGGGTTTTGAACTACTGGTGTCCAACCTCCATATAAAATTTAAAGACTCTAGCCCAAAGCGTTCAAGTTATTGAGCGGAAACCAATTTCCTTTACTAGGCCCCTGTGACTTCGACCCAGTGACCATAAAAACAATAGGGGTTCTCTACTCAATGAGACCAATTATCCTATGAAGTTTGAAGACTATGGGTTAAATGGTTCTGTTGTTACTAGGCTGAAAGTTTATGGTCTATGAACCGTCCGACTGACCTATGCAAAGCAGTATACCCCCTCTTTGATGTGGGGCATAATAAGAATACACAAAACTCTAAGCCTTAACCCAGATTTGCCATGGCTTTCACCAGTAATTACGATACAAACACAGAAGTATAAACACTGATATGCAAAATAAGGTGGTATTGTGAAAAAAAATCTGTTAAAAATACCTTGCAGAGCTACTTCCTTAACTTGTTTTAATAACACCCCTACAACATTAATCGAACCAACCATAATAGTACTGTCAAAAATTGGTGGCAAAATGTCTTTTGAGACACCTTTTGGTATGTTACATCCTTTAAGGGTGGCGTTCTCTAACAAATTTCAAAACTGCCTGTTAAATCTTATTAACAATTACTGCAATGGATAAATGTAAACTCAATCATGAATAATGTAAACGTCAAAATTGAGAAGTTGTCAGTTTATCGTACAGACTTTAGTTTTATAGTTATATTCATATTGCTGTACACCCCCAGTTAAATAATAGACAAACAAAAGAGCAACTGCAATCGGAATACTTCCAATATTTCTGCATTGCGCAGCTGACGTCACAGGTCACTTGTTGCTGCAACCAATCACTGAATTTGTAACATATTGAACTCTGTTTGCGTCAGCTTCCCGGCTTTTCTTATCATACTAACACACACTCAGTAAGAGAAACTTCCCGATCGGGAAATTATTTATGGGTTTTCCCCTACTTCCCGAACAGGAAACTTGTTACTTATTATAGTAACATGCTTCCCGTTTGGGAAGTAAAACCACTATATTTTATGTAGGTTCATTAAAAATGCCCGATGCATAAGACTATACATGAGATCTCGAAATTGAATATGCCATATTGAACTTAAAAGACATATCTAGATTTCTACCGTTCAGAATTTTTTTTAATGCTTTAGTATTTTTTTAATTTTACATTGAATCTGCCCTTTTTCTGAATGAACTGCAAAAAAGCAGAGTTTCCCGATTTGGAAACCAAACTTCCCGATCAGGAAATTCTTATTTTCGTGGTACATCTTTTTATCATACTAAATGAAATATCGAGACAGACGAAGTCATAAGAACCAGAAGAAACATTTCAAAGGGAGATCTGAAAAAACTTGATAAACTCAAAGAAGTATAAAATACTTTATTTTTATAGCTCTTTGATAAACTACATAAAATAGAAAATCACAAAACTAGTGTCATATTGCAAAGGCTGTGTCTCCTACATTGAAAACTTTAAAACTATTATACAGAATGCAAAGAAAATAGATCAAGCAACACAGACCGATATTATTGAACACATGTATGTGTACAGGTACATTTTTTACCTTAATTGATGCCAAATCTTTCAGTAATAAATTCACAGTATCTAGTTTGATACAAAATGGTATTTAGAAATACCAAAAGCAGGACGATATTCGATGCTTGATGTTTTTCAATGTAAAATCTGATTTTGTTCACGAGGGATACATAATGCTTTTCCAGATTGTTTGTATTCTTCACATGAATATTTTCCAAAAAAAAAAATCAATTGTCAAGGTGATACAAAATGTATTTTTCAAATTGAAAATTTTTGAACAAACTTAAGAAATTCGAAAAAGTAGCTTTAAGGCAACTGACATCGAAACAGTATGACATAATACTGTCATATGCTAGAACCAAAAATGTTATTATGCCCCCCTTTGAAAAAGGAGGGGTATATTGTTTTGCAGATGTCGGTCGGTCGGTCTGTCGGTCGGTCGGAATGTAGACCTATCCGTTTCCGGATGATAACTCAAGAACGCTTGGGCCTAGGATCATGAAAGTTGATAGGGAGGTTGGTCACCACCAGTAGATGACCCCTATTGATTTTGAGGTCAGTATGTGAAAGGTCAAGGTCACAGTTACCCTGAACAGTAAAACGGTTTCCGGATGATAACTCAAGAACACTTGGGCCTAGGATCATGAAAGTTGATAGGGAGGTTGGTAATGACCAGCAGATGACCCCTATTGATTTTGAGGTCTGTATGTCAAAGGTCAAGGTCACAGTGACCCTGAATAGTAAAACGGTTTCCGGATGATAACTCAAGAACACTTGGGCCTAGGATCATGAAAAATGATAGGCAGGTTGGTAATGACCAGCAGATGACCCTATTGATTTTGAGGTCAGTATGTTAAAGGTCAAGGTCACAGTGACCCTGAACAGTAAAAAGGGTTTTCCCGGGATGATAACTCAAGAACACTTGGGCCTGGGATCATGAAAATTGATAGGGAGGTTGGAAATGACCAGCAGATGACCCCTATTGATTTTGAGATCAGTATGTTAAAGGTCAAGGTCACAGTGACCTGAACAGTAAACAGTTTCCGGATGATAACTCAAGAATGCTTGGGCCTGGGGTCACGAAAGTTGATAGGCAGGTTGGTCATGACCAGCAGGTGACCCCTATTGATTTTGAGGTCAGTATGTCAAAGGTCAAGTCACAGTGACCAGGAACAGTAAAATGGTTTCCAGGCAATGACTCAAGAACGCTTTGGCCTAGTGTCAGGAAAATTGATAGTTAGGTTGGCCATGACCAGCAGATGACCCCTATTGATTTTGAGGTCAGTATGTGAAAGGTCAAGGACACAGTGACCCTGAACAGTAAAACGGTTTCCGGATGATAACTCAAGAACACTTGGGCCTAGGATCATGAAACTTGATAGGGAGGTTGGTAATGACCAGCAGATGACCCCTATTGATTTTGAGGTCTGTATGTCAAAGGTCAAGGTCACAGTGACCCTGAATAGTAAAACGGTTTCCGGATGATAACTCAAGAACACTTGGGCCTAGGATCATGAAAGTTGATAGGGAGGTTGGTAATGACCAGCAGATGACCCCTATTGATTTTGAGGTCAGTATGTCAAAGGTCAAGGTCACAGTGACCAGGAACAGTAAAATGGTTTCCAGGCAATAACTCAAGAACGCTTCGGCCTAGTGTCAATAGGTTAAATGTCAAGGTCAGATTAAACCAGAATGGTAGAACTTTTGTTTACAGTGAGCATATAATTTCTGTTGCTTGTGCAATTACTAAATGCATCAAGGGGGGCATTTCGTGTTCGACGAGCTCTTGTTAAATTAAAGTCTGTTCTTTAGCTTACTTATTGTACATGATAATATAACAATACTTGTATTACTAAACATAACGATAAAATATGAAAGGGGTTTACTTATAATGACATAGAAATATAGCAGTGACAAGTCCCTATAAGCTCATGGTTTGGTTTCAGAGTATTATATTGTTTTGGAATACTAGTTTTGATAGGAACAGAGATATTTGACTTTTAAAAAACTTTAATCAAAGGTGACGCCATCGCCAACTCTACTTTTTTCTTTTAAAAATCGAGCTAAAGATTAGAACCAATACTGACAGACAATTTACCTTGTGCTGTTTGATATTGTAACAAAACTGGGGCCATAAGATGCATCTACCTGAAACTGTAAATCTGTTCAAATGCAGCACATGCTCTTACAGTATTTTGTGTTTTTACTGTATCAGATGTGATACCTTCAAGAAAAGATGTAACTACTTTGTTTCTTTCACTTTTATATTTATCAAAATCCAAGTTAATCAAGGACTCTATGTCTCTATTAATAGCTGATACAGAATTACAATCTCTTTATATGTCTTCCTTTTCTGCACACCCAAATGCAAAGGTGACAAATGCTCTTTTAGACTGTTTTAAACCTATTAAAGAGAAGTAAAAAAAATATGACTTCAGTCTTCAAAAAGTTATTTACTATCAAAGTCTACACCAATCCACATAACTCTGATTTGACTTATGATATAGTTATTCTAATTTTTAACTTTAAAGTTTTTGATAAAGTCAAATATCTCTGTTACTATCAAAGTTTTTGACTTGAAACTTACAATAGGTATTTACTGTCAAAGTCTACACCAGAAAACAATCCTCATAACTTGAAATTTGCCAGAGTTAGGCACCTTTTTAACTTTGATTTTGTTGTGTAAAAGTTTTTGATAAAGTCAGATATCTCTGTTACTATCAAAGATTAAAATAGTTTTTTTTTTGCTATTAAAGTCTACACCAGGAGAAACAATCCCCATAACACTGATTTGAATTTTGATAGAGTTATGCCCCTTTTTAACTTAGATTTTTTTTTTTTTGGTAAAAGTTGTTGATGTAGTCAAATATCTCTGTTACTATCAAAGATTTTGACTTGAAAATTAAAATAGTTTTTTACTATCAAAGTCATCACTAAGAGAAACAATCCTCATAACTCTGATTTGAATTTTGACTGTTAAAATTTGTACTTGCAAAACTCTAATTCAGAGTCAAGCACTGACAAAAGTTGAGCATGCTGTCTTATGGACAGCTCATGTTATTCATCTGGGGCCGTATTCATAAAGCATCTTATAAGTACAAGAAATTGATTGTTTACTTAAGTATTACTTAGGTTAGAAATTTATTTTACTTAAGAATATTTGTTATTCATAAAACAACTTGATAAGTAATTCTTGTTAGCTCACCTGTCACATAGTGACAAGGTGAGCTTTTGTGATCACCCTTCGTCCGTCGTCCGTCGTCCGTCGTCAGTCCGTCTCGTGCGTCCGTCCGTGCGTCAACAATTTCTTGTCTGCACGATAGTGGTTTCATTTATGATTTGATTTTAACCAAACTTGCACACAACTTGTATCACCATAAGATCTCGGTTCCTTTCTTGAACTGGCCAGATCCCATTACAGGTTCCAGAGTTATGGCCCCTGAAAGCCCAAAATTAGCTATTTTGACCTTGTCTGCACAATAGCAGCTTCATTTATGATATGAATTTAATCCAACTTGCACAAAACTTGTGTCACCATAAGATCTAGGTTCCTTTCTTGAACCGGCCAGATCCCTTAATGAATTCCAGAGTTATGGCCCCTGAAAGGGCCAAAATTAGCTATTTTGACCTTGTCTGCACAATAGCAGCTTCATTTATGATTTGGTTTTAACCAAACTTGCACACAACTTGTATCACCACAAGATCTTTGTTTCTTTCTTGAACTGGCCAGATTCCTTCATGGGTTCCAGAGTTATGGCCCCTTAAAGGTCCAAAATTAGCTATTTTGGCTTTTGCAGCCATATAGAGACTTCATTTATGGTTTTATTTGATACAAACTTCCAAAATATCTTCAGCAACAATAAATCTTGGATTCCATGACAAATCAGATCCATTCAAAGGTTCCAGAGTTATTTTATATATGATTACCTCCCCTGATTGTAATCAGAATGGATTTATATCAGTAAGTACTTATAGGACTTATTTGAAATTTCATTATTGTCATTAGTTGGACTGAGTCACTGAGGGTAGATAACTATGGACTGATTTTATATCAAATTACCTCCCTTTATTTCAAATTAAAATGGGTATATCTCTGTAACTAATGAAGATACTGATCTGAAATTTCATTTTTGTCAAGATTTATTTGGCAGATCCTTCTTTTGTTAACTTACAAGCATTTTTTTTTTTTTTTATTACTTCCCACTTACGTTACTATAAATAGCTTGTTTTTAGTAACTTTTTTATTATTGACCGTAGGGAAAAACTGAGACCACTTTTCTGTGGTACAACATGGATGGTACCTCCAATTTTTAGGTGTATTTTGACATATCTCTACCTTGTAAGAATTTTTTTTTCTTTTTGGTTAAATTTCTTCCCTTTGTTGTTCCTGTCCTTTGGACTTAGATATTTTTTCTGAGGACCTTCTTGTCCTCAAGTGCAATGATAACAGGTGAGCGATATAGGGCCATCATGGCCCTCTTGTTTTTTTATTGTGGACGAAAACATTAAAAAAACAACAACATTAATTTCAGACAGATACAACATGCACAATTATGTTTAAAGTGCTTTTATCTGAAAACAACACTTTAATCGTACTCACAACGCTTTTGTATTTTCTGACTTATGTTATTTCTTACGTATCTTAAGTTTTAGCTGTTTTATGACTAGAACTTAAGTTTTTACTTAGACTTAAGTTGAAATCACCCAAACTTAAGTAAAATCTTAAACTTAAGTCAAAACTTATACTTAATATGCTTTATGAATACGGCCCCTGGCTGCTATCTTACGTTAATGAAGTGGCTGACATCACAGGGAACTTAGCAACTGAAATTTCTTCTGTCTTACTGTATAGGAGCCTTTAACAATGATCAAATAGTTGGAAAAACATGGTTAATTAAAACTGATACCAAAGTTAATGCAACATCATTTTGTGCAGTAGATTTGAATTCAGAACATCAGTATGTAGTGAAAACTTATAAAAACAAGAAGGTGTAAAGAACAAAACAGGCCAGTATTATGATTCAATTTATGACCCACATTATGAATATTTGTACATTGTTTTCAGCAAAGAAGATTATTTTTGAAGAGCAGAGATCCGCATTTTGTTGAATTCAATTTCTCTGATAGTATTGAAAATGATAAAAACTGAACAACAGAAAAGTAAAGAAATAACATGTGTATTATGTAGTAACACATACAAGAGATCTTAAAAAGATATAGTTAGGATTTTTTAAAACTACAAAAATGGCCGTAATTCTGACAAAATGCAGATTAGAGTTATGGTTCTTGGGCTATATAGTCCCTAATGATCGATGATAAACAAGTGTGCAAAGTTTCAAAACTGTAGCTCTTATAGTTTTTGACCTAAACAAAAAATTTAACCAAGAAACTAAAATTTTCCAAGTACAATAAAGGGCAATTATTTTATCAAAATGCATATCAGAGTTGTGGTTCTAGGCATACATAGTCCCCTAATGTGCAAAGTTTTAAAGCTGTAACCCTTACAATGTTTGAGAAAAAGTGGACCTAAACAAAATTTTTAACAAACGCAGACACCAACGCCAACCATCAAGTGACGACAATACCTCACAAAGTTAAAAAAAAAAACCCCCAAAAAACAGACGAACTAAAAGGAGAAAGAAATACATTTACGTCAGAAACTATGCTGGAGTCACACAACACAAGATCTTGGAATATATCTAAAGTAAATATTCAAATAATTGATCCACTGCCTTTGAACCCAAACTCATATGAGTCTGTTAAAATCCTGGGGCACCAGACACATCAAATTACAGGATCACAACTCCCTGAAAACTTGAAATTTGAAATAATTGCTTTTTATAACAATAAAAAAATACATTTTCTGAATGTCTGCTTTCAGTTTCCTGATTGTGAAGTAACTTAAAGGCTAGGTTTCCCGATCAGGAAGTTAGGTTTCCAATTCGGGAAACTCTGATTTTAAGCAATTTCTGAAGAAAATGGTCAATTTCACTGTCAAATAAAAAATTCAGTAAGACATTTAAAAAAATTGTGAATGGTAGAAATTTAGATATATCATTCAAGTTTAATGTGGCATATTTAATTTGCAGATATTGTGTATATTCTCGTGCACCGGCAATTTTAAATGAAATGGGTCTAAAACTTGCGATATTGCTTCCCGAACGGGAAGCATGTTACTATAAAAAGTAACAAGTTTCCCGTTCAGGAAGTAGGGAAAAACCCATAAATGATTTCCCGAACGGGAAGTTTCCCCTACTGACACTTGGGTACCGAAAAAACAACAAAAACAATACATAGGCTTGGAGCCGTAGCTCCAAGCCAAAAATGTACAAGTTAAACAGACAATTATCTTTGGAATAAATTGGCAGAGATAACAAGTATTGTAAAGAAATTGGATCTGAGTAGAAATTACAGCAGCTAAAGCTCAACATTAGGAATAATCAGGTAAAACTATGAAAAATGATTTTCACTATCAACACTGTCCAGGCATATAGACACTAAATAGAAAAATGGTGCGAAAAAAATGGTAGTTGCATAATGGCGGATACAAATGTCCTCAGGTTTTTTGCTCTGTAGAGCTATTTCGTGACTCAATTGTCACTTTCATTTCATTTCAGTCTGATATTACGTCCAACTCAGCCACGTCAGAACACAGGCGTAATCATTAGTGATTAAAATATGAACATAAATTATAAGCTTCATAGTTTGAAAAATGAAAGAAATATTTTAATTTGCTGTAGGTAATACATTTATCTTGTGAACAGAAATGGTATTCTGCATAAAAAACTGTAGAAAAACAGCTGTCAAATATACATGCATGAATGTACAGCATTTAGCACAGTTTGAAGTCGAAATTGATTTGCTCTCCAAAGTTTATTCCGGGTGTTCGTGAAGGAACAAGCACATGGGAATATATGTGAATAGTTCTCTCCCAATATTTGTTTTGTCTTCAAATTTTATAATTCAACTTCAGACTGGGGTAACAAATAATACTGCGCTAATACATTTAGAATTAGCCTGAGACGTTGTGCTCATCCGTTACCGGTAATTGAGTAGGAATGAAATGCGCCAATAGTGACGTACTAAAGCTGTAAAGTCACCAATGGCGAAAAACAAATCGATAACGTAGGTCAGTGCGTTACTTTTTGCTCATGACCTGACATATAGCGTATTTTACAAGACAAACACAAGAAAAAATTTGCTATTTGAAATATTTTTCTTAAATTTCGCCATTAAATCATCATTATGCTTGCAATCATGTCTGAAAGACTGAAGTACCTAAATTACGTCAATTTAATAGTGGCTGCTTGTGACTCTGTGGACGGACCGTTAGGAGAGGTAACTAGAGTCACAGATTGGGACTACATTTGGGGTAAGTGCTTCAAAATATGTTGCGACAGTTATATTTGACAAAATCTGACGCTTTGTCTTATGGTACTGAAAATGCCATAAAACCTTAGAAGCTGTTGATATCAAGCTAAAACCTTGTATTTTTCATGTATTTAGGTTTCTTGTACGTTTCAAATGAAACGCACAGTGTCAGAGTAAAATGTTTTTCTTATAATTGGAGTTGTTGGAAAAAAACTGGCATATCACGATATAGAGAGTTGTTGTCTGTATATTGTAATTGGGCAACAATCAAATTCATGTGGGTCCTGTCAGAAAATACTACAATTGGTAAAAAGGAAAGAAACCAAAGAAATGTCATAATGGAAGAGCAAAAGTGAATATTAACTTGCTAAACACATTTTTGTTTCTTTGAAGTCTTGAAGAAAAAATAACTACTACCATAAATTTTTATTAGTTCTGTTCAAAACCAAGTGCAGTTTCAATGTATAATGACACATGTCCCCTGCAAATGCTTGACAATGATACATGTGATAAAAGAATTCTAACTTGTCCAAATAATTAGACAGTCAGATTAATGGTTGTTTAATATTTGTGACGGGCAATAAAACCGAGTTAAAATATTGCCTATATGAAAAGATTATGTAAAATAGTCGAACTACGTTAACACATTACTTTTTATTGATTACACTATAATGAAGGCTCCAGCAACTGAAATGATACAGAACAAAACATATACATACACATTTAAACATATATTCACATAATATAAACTATAACAGATTATCATTCTCAATATTTTCTAGGATTGCGTCAAATTAAATTAAGTTCTAGCCAGGTACCGTATCTCAAAACATGAAACTCACAGCAATATTTTTATGTCCACTTGATATATACCAATAAAATCTGTAATGTATGGGACAAACATTCATTCCCTATATGCCACATGTGCCTTTGACACTGAGGAACACATAATGACATATCCAGTAATAAATGTTTTTTCGGACTCGTAACTTGCTAAGTCCCAAGTCCCATCTCGGTGAAGAGTCTTCTCTCCGAAACTGTTGTTTGCACATTAGCCGATAAGGTTGTTATTTTGTACACATTTTAGCTGAACCAAAATTGAGATTGTTTTTGCTTGTCATACAACGTAGGTGGCACTGACAGTCGGCAAAATATAAAACAATATTCAAGCCACTGAAACTTAACCAAAGCTACAACAATATTAATGTTGTTGGTTAAATTACTGCATATAATGAATCAGATTCCAAAACCCAGTGTGAATAGTATTTATCAATTGATAATTTCTGCTTTCTAGTATGACAATGCCTGTCTTTCAAGACTTTGTGCCTCCTGCCGGTTGCATGTATGCAGGATGCAGACCTAAAGTAGTCATTGCATATCCCCATTTTATTCATGTTTATATAAAAAACATTATGCAATGTTTTTGCATGTCCACTGTGGTATCTGTATAGTTTATTATGAAAAATGTTTCCACAAGTCTATTTTTACTACAAAATAGATATGTATAACAAAGACACTAATAATATATATCCTTGGTTACTTTGAAAATGGCATATAAATGCATACAAGCTACACATAAAGAAAATAACAATATACTGTGATTATGAGATATAAACCAGTTCAGAATAGCATGAATAGTTTTTTTGGGAGTGTGTATTCAGTTTAAGCTTGCAAGCTTTTGTTTTCTGTGTTGAACAAAAAAAAAGAATTGTATCCTTTTGAACATTTCATTTTTAGCTCGACTATACGAAGTATAAGGAGAGCTATCCTACTCGCCCCGGCGTCGGCGTCTTTCCGCGTCCCCACCTTGGTTAAAGTTTTGGTGCACTTTCTCTTTTTTTAACTTATCTCTGTTATTACTTGATGGATTTGATTCAAACTTGAAATACTTATTCCTCATCATCATCCACATCATCTGACATAAGGGCCATAACTCTGGTGCCAATATTTCATGAATTATCCCCCCTTTTCACTTAGATTTTCAGGTTAAAGTTTTGATGCACTTTCACTCTATCTCTGTTATTGTACCCCCTGACAACAAAGTTGTAAGGGGGGGTATACTGGTTTCAGGTTGTCAGGTTGTCTGTCTGTCCGTCTGTCCGTCTGTCTGTCTGTCTGTCCGTAGACACAATCTTGTGCGCACCATCTCTCCTTATCCCCTTGACAGAATTTAATGAAACTTCACACAAGTGATCAGTACCAACAGTAGTTGTGCATGGGGCATGTTAGGTTCTTTTAGAAAAAAAATTTGCAGAGTTATGGGACTTTGTTTTTTTTTTTACTATACTATATACATAGACACAATCTTGTGCGCACCATCTCTCCTCATCCCCTTGACACAATTTAATGAAACTTCACACAAGTGATCAGTACCAACAGTAGTTGTGCATGGGGCATGTTAGGTTCTTTTAGAAAAAAAATTTGCAGAGTTATGGGACTTTGTTTTTTTTGTTACTATACTATATACATAGACACAATCTTTTGCGCACCATCTCTCCTCATCCCCTTGACACAATTTAATGAAACTTCACACAAGTGATCAGTACCAACAGTAGTTGTGCATGGGACATGTTAGGTTCTTTTAGAAAAAAAATTTGCAGAGTTATGGGACTTTGTTTTTTGTTACTATACTATATACATAGACACAATCTTGTGCGCACCATCTCTCCTCATCCCCTTGACACAATTTAATGAAACTTCACACAAGTGATCAGTACCAACAGTAGTTGTGCATGGGGCATGTTAGGTTCTTTTAGAAAAAAATTTGCAGAGTTACGGGACTTTGTTTTTTTGTTACTATTCTATATACATAGACACAAACTTGTGTGCACCATCTTCCTCATCCCCTTGACACAATTTAATGAAACTTCACAAAGTGATCAGTACCAACAGTAGTTGTGCATGGGGCATGTTAGGTTCTTTTAGAAAAACTTTTTGCATAGTTATGGGACTTTGTTTTTTGTTACTATACTATATACATAGACACAATCTTGTGCGCACCATCTCTCCTCATCTCCTTGACACAGTTTAATGAAACTTCACACAAGTGATCAGTAACAACAGTAGTTGTGCACGGGACATGTTAGGTTCTTTCAGTGACAAAAATTGCAGAGTTATGGGACTTTGTTTCTTGTTAACATACTATGTACATACAGTCTACATATGCAGTCTTGTGCGTGCCTAATCTACCAAACCCTTGCACACAATTTAATGAAACTTCACACAAGTGATCAGTACCAACCCTAGTTGTGCATGGTGCATGTTACATTCTTTTAGATAAATATTCTGCATAGTTATGGGACTTTGTTTTTTGTTACTATACTGTATACATACAGTCTATATATATACAGTCCACATAATTATGCAATCTTGTGTGCGTCAAATTGCAATGTACTGTGTCAGTGCATGCGGGGGGTACATTCATCACCTTTAGTGATAGCTCTAGTTACTGAATGGATTTGATTCAAACTTAAAATAGTTGTTCAGCATCATCACCCACATCATATTACACAAGGTGCATAACTCTGGCGTCATATTTTCATGAATTATTCCCCCTTTTTACTTAGAATTTCAAGTTAAAGTTTTGGTGCACTTTCACTCTACCTCTGTTATTACTGAATGGATTTAATTCAAACTTAAAATAGTTGTTCAGCATCATCACCCACATCATATGACACAAGATGCATAACTCTGGCACAATTTTTCATGAATTATTCCCCTTTTTACTTAGAATTTCAGGTTAAAGTTTTATGCACTTTCACTCTATCTCTGTTATTACTGAATGGATATGATTCAAACTTTAACAATTGTTCAACATCATTACCCTTATCATATGACACAAGGTGCATAACTCCGGGACCAATTTTTCATGAATTATTTCCCCTTTTTACTTAGAATTTTAGGTTAAAGTTTTGATGCACTTTCACTCTGTCTCTGTTATTACTGAATGGATTTGATTCAAACTTAAAATAGTTGTTCAACATCATCACCCACACCATATGACGCAAGGTGCATAACTCTGGCACCAATTTTTTCATTAATTATTCCCCCTTTTTACTTAGAATTTTAGGTTAAAGTTTTGATGCACTTTCACTCTGTCTCTGTTATTTATAAATGGATTTGATTCAAACTTAAAATAGTTGTTCAACATCATCACCCACACTATATGACACAAGCTGCATAACTCTGGCACCAATATTTAATGAATTATGCCCCTTTTTAGCTCGACTGTTCGAAGAATAGTCTAGCTATTCTACTCACCCTGGCGTCGGCGTCGGCGTCACACCTTGGTTAAGTTTTTTTACAGCCATCAATGAAAGGCATATAGCTTTGAAACTTATTTCTTCTTTTTCTAGGTCAATTACCAACCTCTCTGGGTCAAGTCCCATAACTCTGACATGTATTTTGAGCAAATTATGCCCCCTTTTGGACTTAGAAAATTTTGGTTAAAGTTTTACATGCAAGTTACTATCTCCAAAACTAATGCAGATATTGATTTGAAACTTCACATGTGTCTTCGGGGTTATAAAACTAGTTGATAGCAGCAAGTTCCATAACTCTGACTTTCATTTTGGCCAAATTATGCCCCCTTTTGGACTTAGAAAATTCTGGTTAAAGTTTTGCGTGCAAGTACATACAACTATTTCTAAAAGGCATATAGATTTGAAACTTATTTTTTCTTTTTCTAGATCAATTACCAACCTCACTGGGTCAAGACCCATAACTCTGACATGTATTTTGAGCAAATTATGCCCCCTTTTAGACTTAGAAAATTTTGGTTAAAGTTTTACATGCAAGTTTACTATCTCCAAAACTAATGCAGATATTGATTTGAAACTTCACATGTGTCTTCGGGGTTATAAAACTAGTTGATAGCAGCAAGTTCCATAAACTCTGACTTTCATTTTGGCCAAATTATGCCCCTTTTGGACTTAGAAAATTCTGGTTAAAGTTTTGCGTGCAAGTACATACAACTATTTCTAAAAGGCATTAGATTTGAAACTTATTTTTTCTTTTTCTAGATCAATTACCAACCTCACTGGGTCAGACCCATAACTCTGACATGTATTTTGAGCAAATTATGCCCCCTTTTAGACTTAGAAAATTTTGGTTAAAGTTTTACATGCAAGTTACTATCTCCAAAACTAATGCAGATATTGATTTGAACTTCACAGGTGTCTTCGGGGTTATAAAAACTAGTTGATAGCAGCAAGTTCCATAACTCTGACTTTCATTTTGGCCAAATTATGCCCCTTTTGGACTTAGAAAATTCTGGTTAAAGTTTTGCGTGCAAGTACATACAACTATTTCTAAAAGGCATATAGATTTAAAACTTATTTTTTCTTTTTCTAGATCAGTTACCAACCTCACTGGGTCAAGTCCCATAACTCTGACATGTTTTTTTGAGCAAATTATGCCCCCTTTTAGACTTAGAAAATTTTGGTTAAAGTTTTACATGCAAGTTATTAATCTCCAAAACTAATGCAGATATTGATTTGAAACTTCACAGGTGTCTTCGGGGTTATAAAACTAGTTGATAGGATCAAGTCCCATAACTCTGACCTTCATTTTGGCCAAATTATGCCCCCTTTTGGACTTAGAAAATTCTGGTTAAAGTTTTGCGTGCAAGTACATACAGCTATTACTAAAAGGCATATAGATTTGAAACTTATTTTTTCTTTTTCTAGATCAATTACTAACCTCACTGGATCAAGTCCCATAACTCTGGCATGTATTTTGGGCAAATTATGCCCCCTTTTGGACTTTGAAAATTCTGGTTAAAGTTTTACATGCAAGTTTCTATCTCCAAAACTAATGCAGATATTGAATTGAAACTTCTCATGTGCCTTCGGGGTTATAAAACTAGTTGATAGCAGCAAGTCCCATAACTGATATGCATTTTGGTCAAATTATTCCCCCTTTTTAACTTAAAACTCTTTTGATATTTAACTTTTTTGGGTAATATTTTCCTGCTTCTGGGTCAATATTTCGAATAGTCGAGCTTGGCTGTCTTACGGACAGCTCTTGTTGCTTAGGATATACTTATGTAGTGTTTTGATACATTTTATCTTTACCTCTCTTATTACTTTAAGTTGATATTTTTGACATAGACTCAGGCTATTGTGCAATATCTTCATCCACAACTGGAGTCATTAAACACTCCAGTGACAGCTCTAGTTTCCTCAGATGTGCCCAGTTTCACTATCCAGCATCGAAATAGTTGAGCGTGCTGTCGCCTGTGACAGCTCTTGTTATTTATTTGGTCGACTTCTCAAAATTGGTGTTTTTTTTTATTTGTTCAAAAACTTTTTATTTACTATTTAAAATCACAGGAAACAACTATGTTAAGCCACTTGATGGCACATTTTCTTCTTTACTTTTATTTAACTTTGTGAGAATGTTTGTCTATGAAATCTAGGTCAGTTTTGAAACTGGATTATCTATTTAAAAAAAACTCGGCCACTATATGAAATCATAGAATTACCTTGTTAACACTCTGCAGGCCACTTCTTCTACCTAATCTTCATGAAACTTGGTCAGAATATTAACCAGTTTGAAATCTAGGAGAATTTTGTAACTGGGTCACTTGGACAAAAAACTCATTGGGCCAAATCATTGAAAAACTTGGTTAATGATCTATCTGATTTACATAAAACATCTTGGTGATATATGACCATTTTGTGTCGATTTTGCCTAAAACACAACTCACTCACTTACATAAAACATGGACAGAATGTTTGTCTCTATGAAAACTTAAGGAGGTAGGTTACCTTAATATTTGTATGTGTGCATGTCCAACCGGAAGCTAACGTGACAATTTACGATGATGTTTACGACAGACTAAATGTGTTTGTATATCCATTCTTCTGAAAACAAATCCTGAACATGTCTCTAATCTGATGCTTTATGGTTTAAAAATGCAGAAATGAATAAATTGCCGCAGAAATGCTTCCAAACAATGTTGCCTTAAAATGATGTCATTGGCATCATGACGTTACATGTCAGTTACCGTGCAAAATTAATAGCTTTTATATTGCAAGTATGTAATTCTGTGCATTTTCTTTATTTGAACTATTTTCAAACAGCCATTATTTGCTGAAATATTTTTATGAGTCTTTTGCTCTGACTTATATTCAGTATTTTGCTTCTTTTATGTAGTTATATTGAAATGTTATGCGGAATGTAAGAAAATGGATGATGGTAACCAATGTTATTTGGAATATAGTTGGGTGAAAGGTTACTTGTTACGGCCATTTTCAAATAAAAAAAAAGCTGGCAGTTTGATTTGTAATACCTATTTTTCAGTTTCCATTGATAATTTGTTACTTATATACTAAAAATAAGCTCTAAAATTGTTCAAATTTCAGTAGAAAATTGTGGTTTCTTGAATTGAATTGATGTTACCATGGAAACGAAGCTCATGACCTATATATCTAAATGTAAAATTCAAAAGTGTTGACACTGGTCTATTTAAGGAACACAAAAATCCAGGCCGTTATTTTTTATTTTTTGGTTTACGAACCGCCAGGATGACACATGGTCGTAGGAGGAGGGAAAAAAAATAAAATAAAAAAACAGAATCAGAACTTTTTATCTCCATAGGAAACAGACCTTTGAAAGGAATATGGGTAAATTCTAGATAACATCACACAGGCTGCATGTTATAATCTTCTTTCCCATATTTGATGCTTTTTCCTTCAAAAATATCTTTGACCTTGGTTATATTTGATTAAAAATGAGCCTTGGGGCTAGTTATAGCTGCTTGGGAAAAAATTTTGTCTTTGTATTTTCTGTAAAATTACATTAATATACGGCTGGGCAGTTAGCTGTAACATTTTATACTATACATAAAAACTGCATATATTCTCACATACTAAATGAATGGAGACATAGAAGTCATATGTTAAACACTGACTGAAATTAATACCTTGTGTTAAAACAACAGATGGGAAGAATCAAATATTCCAAACATTTGAACAACACTGTTTGTCAGAATTTTACACTCAGCAGCCATCAAGCATCTTGGCTGTTTATGGACCCAGTTTGAAACTTAGGGCTACAACTACATGACAGTATACAATACACTGTGCCTAATAAGCAATTATCTTTTTTAATCCCCCGCCACAAGTGGTGGGGGGTTATAGGAATGGTCTCGTATCTCCTAATCCCCTTGAAGGATTTATATGAAACCTGGGTCAAATGATCACTTCATCAAGACGATGTGCAGAACTCATGAGTCAGCCATGCAGGCTCAAGGTCAAGGTCACAAAGGTTTGAGCCTTCCATTTTGTGTCCACTCTGTATCTCCTAAACCCCTTGAAGGATTTCATTAAACTTGGGTCAAATGATTACCACATCAAGAACTCATGATTCAGCTATGTCAACTCAAGGTCAAGGTCACAACTCAAGGTCAAATGTTTGAGCTCTGTATCTCCTAAAACCCTTGAAGGATTTTCATGAAACTTGGGTCAAATGATCACCTCATCAAGATGATGTGCAGGATTCATAAGTCATTCATGCCAGTTCAAGGTCAGTGTCACAGCTCAAGGTCAAAGGTTTACCCTTTCACTATCCATAACAGTGGCGGGGGATTTAGCTGTCTTTCAGACTGCCTTGTAAGTAAAATAGGAATAGGAAGTGTCTAGCCATCTAGTAAACAGACACCTATATTCTGCCCGTCTGTTAACTGGAAGCCTTGCCTTTCCTCTTATGGTTTTCTTGGCTTTTGTTATTTATTTTATGAATAGGCCAAATGTAATACAACAGTTCATCTGTGCCATGATCTTTGAAAATTCTGTCAGTCAAATATTTGTTTTGCCACATCTGCTGCACAACAACATTGGAAAAGACAGTAATTACATCTATAATCAACATTAATCTGATGTTAATATGTAACGTACAATAATTTCATTAAAAAAAAAATACGTAATTCATAATTTATAAACAAACAGGTTACTGGACGCAAAAAAGCGCTAGAGGACAGGCTAAACGTTTGCTTACCAGGCCTTACAATTACACCGTTTTGATGTCCCCTGTACCAGTTTATATCATCAAACAAAAGTACTGTAATCATTGTGTATATAAATGATATTTTTAGGGAAAAATTGCTTTCAAGTTCGCATAAGCCATGCATAGAATCACCATAATAAGCATTGCGCTATTGGGACAACAGTTACTATAAACTTAGTCGTATACTAAACACAGACTGCATATCATCGACAATTGGCCATTTTTCAGGAAAGCACTACGTTGCAACTTTAAATGTTGTTTCATTTTCATTAAAATTACTTCAAAATTTTGGAAATAATACAGCCTGGGCGCAGCCATTTTTAAACATTTCATAAATTGCATAAGCATGCTGATGATGTCTAGGTCAAGTTCGAAACTGGGTCACATGTGGTTAAAAACTATGTCAGTAGGTCTAAAAATAGAAAAACCTTGTGACCTCTCTAGAGGCCATACTTTTTTATGAGATCGTCATGAAAATTTGTGAGAATGTTCATCTTGATGATATCTAGGTCAGCTTTGAAACTGGGTCATGTGCCTTCAAAAACTAGGTCATTAGGTCAAATAATAGAAAAACCTTGTGACCTCTCTAGAGGCCATATTTTTCAATGGATCATGAAAATTGATCAGAATATTAATCTTGTTGATCTCAAGGTCCATTTTGAATCGGGTCATATAGGGTCAAAAACTAAGTCACCAGGTCAGATCAAAGGAAAAGCTTGTTAACACTCTAGAGGTCACAATTTTGGCCCAATCTTAATGAAACTTGGTCAGATTGTTACCCTCAATAAAATCTTGGACGAGTTTGATATTGGGTCATCTAGGGTCATAAACTAGGTCACCAGGTCAAATCATAGGAAAAGCTTGTTAACACTGTAGTGGCCACATTTATGATCATATCTTAATGAAACTTGGTCAGAATGTTAATCTTGATGATCTTTTGGTCAGTTTTAATCTGGGTCAGGTGGGGGTCAAAAACTAGGTCACTAGGTCAAATCAAAGGAAAAGCTTGTTAACACTCTAGAGGCCACATTTATGACTATATCTTCATGAAACTTAATCAGAATGTTAATCTTGATGATCTTTAGATCAAGTTCAAATCTGGGTCATGTCCGGTCAGAAACTAGGTCACTGGGTCAAATCAGAGGAAAAGCTAGTTAACACTTTAGAGGCTACATTTATGACCATATCTTAATGAAACTTGGTAAGAATGTTGATCTTGATGATCTTTAGGTCAATAGGTCAGTGAGCGATACAGGGCCTTCATGGCCCTCTTGTAATACATAGTTGTTTAAAAATGAGAGAAAATGCGTTACCATGGAAACATGAGCCCTGCAACATATACATTTTAAGCTGATATTAGATAGCTAAAGTGCATACTAGTTTATCAGTTATGCAGACATTATGGATATCAGTGAAACTAAAATACACTGAAAAGTGTTAAATATCCATATTTTCCTTCTTTTAATATAAAGTACCTTTGGAGGGTCATGTTCTTCAAACCTGGGTAAAAATTGAACTTGAAGGGACAGAGATAAACAAAATTGAGATTGTAGCAGTTAAAACATCATATTACATGAAATACAAAAAATTGCTGCAGTTCAACTAATTTGAATTTTCCCATGTAACTAGGTAACCTACCTCTCCTTAAACTAAATTAGATACTATGTTTCCATGAGTTAAAAGTTATATCAGGTGAGGGATACCCTTCAGGGCCTATCAGTGATATTCAAATGATTGTGCCCCTTGATATAAAATGGTTACTATAGCTGGAAATAGAAATGGCAACATAATATTCACCAAAGACTACCTTGGCTTAATTTCCTTAGTTGAACTGATGGAAAAGATTATACATCATATTCTTATACTCAGTTTTTGTTTCTATAGCAACAAGGAGAGGCCACATGCAAACACAAGGAGTTTCTAGAGTCTGAAGAAGTTCCTGAATCAATTTCTGTTGACAAGAAACATCAGAGTATTGCTCAGATAATCTATGCTGGATACAGAGTAAGTTACAACTATTTACTATAGCTATGTCTCCCCCATAGGTGGGGGGAGACATTTTGTTTTCGCCTTTGCTGTCTGTCTGTTCGTCCGCATAAGGCTTGTCCGGCTTTCACTGGTCAAAGTGCTGGCCGGATTTCAAAGAAACTTTACTGCAAGACTAGTTGTGCATGTGGCTGGCAAGTTCCGCTTTGCTACACAAAATGGCAACAAGAGCTAGAAGTAGAAAAATCTTGTCCAGTTTTCACAGGTCAAACTGCTTGCTGGATTTTGATCAAACTTCACAAGAGTGAACAGTACAAAGCCTAGTTGTGCATATTGCCGACACTTTCAGCTTCGCTGCACATAATAGCCGCCAGTGCTAAAGATAGAAAAATCTTGCCCGACTTTCTCAGATCAAACTGCTGGCTGGATTTTGATTAAACTTCACAGGAGTGATCAGTACCAACCCTAGTTGTGAATACCACTGGCAACTTCCACTTCACTGCACAAAATGGCCAGCAGAGCTAAAAAATAGAAAAATCTTGTCAGGCTTTCACAGGTCACTGGACAGATTTCGACAAAACTGCCTTCATCTTCATGTCTTAAATCCGTCAATACCAACTGCAACTCATGTTTTGACTTTCACCCTGCATACCAACAAACATGCCCCTCTCCTATCCTTAGAATACATAGACGGGAGACATGTTTCTGTACCCCCCCCATGAGTGGTGGGGGCATATAGATTTGGTCTTGTCCGTGCGTCCGTCCGTCCATCCGTCCAAAGTTTGTGACGTGCCTAGCTCGAAAAGTATTTTATATAAATTGATGAAACCTTACACAAGTCTTTATCATGATATGAACTTGTGCACCTCCTATTTTTCGTCAGGCTCTGTCCCCTATTTTTAGCTCACATGTCACAAAGTGACAGTGTGAGCTTTTGTGATCATGCAGCGTCCGTCGTCCGTGCGTCCGTGCGTAAACTTTTGCTTGTGACCTCTCTAGAGGTCACATTTTTCATGGGATCTTTATGAAAGTTGGTCAGAATGTTCATCTTGATGATATCTAGGTCAAGTTCGAAACTGGGTCACGTGTGGTCAAAAACTAGGTCAGTAGGTCTAAAAATAGAAAAACCTTGTGACCTCTCTAGAGGCCATATATTTCACAAGATCTTCATGAAAATTGGTCAGAATGTTCACCTTGATGATATCTAGGTCAATTTCGAAACTGGGTCACGTGCCTTAAAAAACTAGGTCAGTAGGTCAAATAATAGAAAAACCTTGTGACCTCTCTAGAGGCCATATTTTTCATGGGATCTGTATGAAAGTTGGTCTGAATGTTTATCTTGATGATATCTAGGTCAAGTTCGAAACTGGGTCACGTGCCATCAAAAACTAGGTCAGTAGGTCAAATAATAGAAAAACCTTGTGACCTCTCTAGAGGCCATATTTTTCATGGGATCTGTATGAAAGTTGGTCTGAATGTTCATCTTGATGATATCTAGGTCAAGTTCGAAACTGGGTCAGCTGCGGTCAAAAACTAGGTCAATAGGTCTAAAAATAGAAAAACCTTGTGACCTCTCTAGAGGTCATACTTTTGAATGGATCTTCATGAAAATTGGTCAGAATGTTCACCTTGATGATGTCTAGGTCAGGTTCGAAACTGGGTCACGTGCCATCAATAACTAGGTCAGTAGGTCAAATAATAAAAAAACCTTGTGACCTCTCTAGAGGCCATATTTTTCATGGGATCTGTATGAAGGTTGGTCTGAATGTTCATCTTGATGATTTCTAGGCCAGGTTCGAAACTGGGTCAACTGTGGTTAAAAGCTAGGTCAGTAGGTCTAAAAATAGAAAAACCTTGTGACCTCTCTAGAGGCCATATTTTTCACAAGATCTTCATGAAAATTGGTCAGAATGTTCACCTTGATGATATCTAGGTCAGCTTTGAAACTGGGTCATGTGCCTTCAAAAACTAGGTCAGTAGGTCAAATAATAGAAAAACCTTGTGACCCCTCTATAGGCCATATTTTTCATGGGATCTGTATGAAATTTGGTCTGAATGTTCATCTTGATGATATCTAGGTCAAGTTCGAAACTGGGTCAGCTGCGGTCAAAAACTAGGTCATTAGGTCTAAAAATAGAAAAACCTTGTGACCTCTCTAGAGGCCATACTTTTGAATGGATGTTCATGAAAATTGGTCAGAATGTTCACCTTGATGATATCTAGATCAAGTTTGAAACTGGGTCACGTGCCATCAATAACTAGGTCAGTAGGTCAAATAATGAAAAAACCCTGTGACCTCTCTAGAGGCCATATTTTTCATGGGATCTGTATGAAAGTTGGTCTGAATGTTCATCTTCATGATATCTAGATCAGGTTCAAAACTGGGTCACATGAGCTCAAAAACTAGGTCACTATGTCAAATAATAGAAAAAAAAACGACATCATACTCAGTTCAAAACTGGGTCATGTTGGGACAGGTGAGCGATTCAGGACCATCATGGTCCTCTTGTCAGAGTTATGGCCCCTGAAATAGTCAGAAATGCACATTTTTTTTGTGCCCACCCCCATGAGTGGTGGGGGCATATAGATTTGCTCTTGTCCGTCCGTCCGTCCTTCCTTCCATCCGTCCGTCCTTCCGAGAATGTTGTGTCGCGCCTAGCTCCAAAAGTATTTGACGTAGAGTCACAAAACTTTACAGGAATGTTGGTCAGCATGTGTAGTTGTGCACCTGGGGTTTCGCGTCCGGATTCATTCAGTCTTGTAGGAGTTATGGTCCCTGACTTTGTAAAAATTGGTCATTTTAGTGTTGTGTCACGCCTAGCTCCAAAAGTATTTGATGTAGAGTCACAAAACTTTACAGGAATGTTGGTCAGCATGTGTAGTTGTACACCTTGGGTTTCGCGTCCAGATTCATTCAGTTATGTATGAGTTATGGCCCCAGACTTAGTTAAAAATTGGACATTTTAATGTTGTGTCGCGCATAGCTCCAAAAGTATTTGACCTAGAGTCACCAAAGTTTACAGGAATGTTGGTCAGCATGTGCAGTTGTGTACCTGGGGTTTCACGTCCATATTCATTCAGTATTGTAGGAGTTATGGACCCTGACCTAGGAAAAAATTTTCATTTTAATGTTTTGTCGTGCATAGCTCCGAAAATATTTTACCTACAGTCATTATTTCACTACACAAGACCAGACTTCTTGTCCAGACTTACTCAAAAAAAAAAGTTTGTGAAACATGTATGTTAAAACTAGAATCATAAAACATGAGAGGATTGTTTTATAGCCTATGAAGTGTTCTCTTTAGGATTTTACTCAGCTAGGCCAGAGTTATGGCCAAAGTGAAAAATACACATAAGGTTCTTAAAAGTTTGTGTTGCAAACATCTTAAAAATTGTTTAACCTGAGTCATTAAACCATGTTACAGTGGCAAGAGTGGGGGACACCTGTGTCCTATGGACACACATCTAGTTACCTTGTGACACACCTAGCTCAAAAAGTATTTGATATAGATTCATGAAACCTTGCATGAGTCTTAATCATGATATGAACTTGCGCACCACCTATTTTTCATCTGGCTTTGCCCCCTATTTTCAGAGTTATGGCCCCTGAAATAGTCGAGAATGCACATTTTCACCTTGTGACATGCCTAGCTCAAAAAGTATTTGATATAAATTGATTAAACCTTGCATGAGTCTTTATCATGATATGGACTTGCGCACCTCCTATTTTTCATCCGGCTCTGCCCCTATTATCAGAGTTATGGCCCCTGAAATAGTCAGAAATACACATTTTCACCTTGTGACATGTCTAGCTCAAAAAGTATTTGATATAGATTCATGAAACCTTGCTTGAGTCTTTATCATGATATGAACTTGCGCACCTCTTATTTTTCATCTGGCTCTGCCCCCTATCTTCAGAGTTATGGCCCCTGAAATAGTTAAAAATGCACATTTTCACCTTGTGACATGCCTCGCTCAAAAAGTATTTGATATAGATTCATGAAACCTTGCATGAGTCTTAATCATGATATGAACTTGCGTACCTCCTATTTTTATCCCCCGCCGATGAAATCGGGAGGTGGGTATTGAAATGGCGTTGTCCGTCCGTCAGTCCGTCTGTCCGTCCGCAGCCATTTCTCAGTAACTACTTGGTAGAATTTCATGAAACTTGAAATAAACATGAACCAACATACTGCGATGATGCCCGTCAAGTTTTTTTTTTGATTGGTCAATTTCCCTCAGAGTTACTGCCCTTGATTTAATAAAAAATGTCCGTCTGCAGCCATTGCTCAGTAACTAACAGGTAGAATTTCATCAAATTTGAAATAGACCTGAACCAAGATACGTCGCTGATGCCCGTCAAGTTTTTTTTTTGATTGGTCAATTTCCCTCAGAGTTATTGCCCTTGATTTAATGAAAAATGTCCGTCTGCAGCCATTTCTCAGTAACTAGCAGGTAGAATTTCATCAAACTTGAAGTAGACATGAACCAAGATACTGCGACGATGCCCTTCAAGTTTTTTTTCGATTGGTCAATTTTCCATATAGTTATTGCCCTTTAATTGTTTAAAAATCCACAGATCTGTACATAACAAACCAACCAATTGGAAGAATTTCATTAAACTTCTTCCATTCTTTTCCATGAATATTTATTATAAACATGTGATGTTGTGTACCTACACCTGGTCACCACCTTACCTTGGTCACCCCCCCCCCCCTCAAACCCCCCCCCACCACCCAATTTTTTTTTTTTTTTTTTTTTCAGTTTTTGTTTTCTATCAATATTTATAATCAACATGTAAACTGTTGTATCCTCACCATACACACCCACCCCCCACCCAAACAAACCATTCATTTTCTTTTAATTTGATTTTGACTAATGAAATTATTTGCTTCTTGGTAACATTCTTAACTTTTTGCTGGATATATTTTTTTGCCGTTCCTCAACTCTGACCCTTTCGGCGGGGGATTCCAATTCATCGAATTTGCTTGTTCATTTGGGTCCGCCCCCTATTTTTAGAGTTATGGCCCCTGAAATAGTCAAAAATGTACATTTTCACCTTGTGACACACCTAGCTCAAAAAGTATACAAGTCAAATGGTTTATCGCGGCCAGAAATTTGTACAAACCGGACAGAAGCTGCGAAATCGTCATTTGTGCAGGAATGAAGCGTTTACCGTAATGTCCAGTACTGGACAGGTATAGTGACCATGCACGGACACAGCCAATTTTCTCAGAGGGGGTCCGATCCCCTGCCCCCACCCGCCCTGGAAATTTTGCAATTTGGCACTTCATTTTTTGCATTCTGGGACAGTTTTATGGACTAACCTGTTAAATTTGCGAAAATGATAAAATCAAGCTTTCTTGAAGGTAAAATTCTTAAAGTCTGTCCCACCTATCTGGTTAACATCATTTTTAAAATTATGATATGCATTATGATGCCCTAAAATATGTTTTTATATAGCGCAGATC
>NW_026461528.1:0-53176 GCF_021730395.1 Mercenaria mercenaria | reverse complement strand
TTTTACAAATGTGAACGCAAATGTGGGTTACAACTGGTTTTACAATCCCAAATCTACAGATCTTACCTTTTGGAGGAAGAATACCATGTGTTTCTCTTTTGTATCAAACAATTGATGCTGTGGCTGGCAAAAGTTATTGGACTGTTGTTGAAACAAAAACGTTAAATTGCGATATGGAGTCATGCTGACGCTCAAAATGGATAATAGATGGAATGAACAGAAATTCTTAAATGAACAAAGAAGTTTAAATATTGATGACCCCTTCTTGTTTCTGTTAGCCTCAATTCTTTGTAACCTTTTTTGCTTATTGAAAGATATTTGGTGACTTCCAACATCCAACATTGCATGTCTGTATTTAAACCACATTTCTTTGCCTAGTGTGGATGCAAACTAGATTATTTTTTTGATGTCAAATACCAATTATAGCCAATTAGTGCCTAATAAAAATAAAACCGTTCTGCTAGTGTGAACACGGTATAAGAGCATAAAAGCATGACAGACCCTAAGTATAACCTTTAACCTCAAAGAGGGACCTTTACATCTGAGCTATATGGACCTGGGTCTTGTGCATGACATGTGACCCCAAACATTTTTTTTTACTACAGATCACGTTTTTTGAATTTTGATAATCATTTTCTTATGATAATGGAATAACAAGCTTTTTTGAAAAGTTATCTGCCAAAGATTTAAAATGAAGAAATAAAAATTGGGGGTCAGAGTCATGTGTTACATATTCTACAAAAGCTGATTTTAAATCTCAACTTAATTTTACCTATTAAGTCATAGATCTGTAACAAAAGTCAGGTAAAAGATCGTATCATGACCTTCTGTCTAACTGCTAAGTGATATCTCTAAAATAAAATATGAATTTAGTATGAATTTGTTGCAGTATTTTAGAAACAACAGCAAAGCTTGACTATTCAACAGCCTTATCAATTGAATAAATACAAGTCTTAAAAGGGGCATAAGTTTGTAAAAAAAGAAAACAGAGTTATGGAACCTGCAACCCTATCTCTCATTTTGGTTTATGTAAAAATATTTCAGGCCAAAATGTGTAGTAAAAACGTTTGCATTTAAATATCTCAAACCTCATCAGTGGCCCCCCGACCTCCACCACCACCCCACCCCCTTAAAGATATCCAATGGCCATCTTTCACTAAATTATTTGATATTCTAGGTATCTACTTCAAATGCAGAAAATCCTCATCGAATATATTAAATAAATTTTACTACATATATATAAATTAATTGGGTATGTAGAGCTACATTCATAATTAAATATCATGCAGTAAGAGTTGATTGTTTAAAAATCTTCCAGTTTTTTAATGGTATTACACATTTATACTGTGTTTAGCTATATCTACTGTAAAAGCCTACATTTTTGCGAGGGTTTAATTTTTACTATATTTGCGAGGTCCCACACCTTGCGAACATTAATCCTCGCGTAAATATTCATTATAAGTATAATACAAATCAAGCAAAACTCATCATTACACAAACCTTCCACATCATATCAAATGGAAACAGCCATATTTATAAAAAAAATGTGTGTTTCCATAATAACTATAGGATAGTATAATTTTAAGTCAAACATAACAAATCACATATATGTTTAATTTAGAATGATATGATAACTTCTTTCTTTGCAGTGTGTTTAACCCTTACCCTTCTCAATTTCTACACTAAACTTGTCCATCTTTCAATTTGGACAGTACCATTAACTGTTAAAAGGGGCACTTACCAAAAAGATACTGACTGAATGGCGAACAGTGCAGATCATAATCAGACTGCACTGATATGCAGGCTGATCATGATCTACACTGGTCGCAAAGGCAGAATCAGTCGTGTCCAGCATGGTAAGAGTTAACTAAATATACACTGATATCTCTGTCCCTGGACAAAGACATCATGTAAAACTGTTTTTATTACAGCTATAGTATCCTCAAGATTTTCTGGTAATTAGAGCCTTGATATATCCATACAATAAAAAGTGATCGATCTTTACAGTAGTCAGTCTAAAGGTAACACTTCTTGATGTGTAACTTTTATGTACACCCGACTTACTGAAAAGCAGGAACAAGCAGATTAACTTTTTTACAGTTTCGCGAATATAAAACCTTGCAAACATTCTCAGTATTTTAAATTTGCGAAATTTTGACCCAGCGAAAACATGGGCTTTTACAGTATATACTGTGTGTACTATCTTCAACCTAATGCATAGTACTGCTAATACACATAAAGTTGTTAATTTGATGTTTACATGAACTATATTTAGTATTTGTTTTAGTTTTGAAATATGAAATTTGGGTCTAGTGTACCCTTAAATGTCCGAAGTAATTCGAATTTCATTATCCAACTTCACATACAACAAAGTAAAAGTCCCAGTGTATACCACATCGGAGTGGGTATTTTAATGCGAACAGCAAGACATTCAGAACCGTACATTCAATGTACTACAATGTTACTGAGATGGCTAGTGGTAACTGTTTTGATTTCAAGGAACTCAGGTCCAGAGTATGAAACCTGGACACTGATAGTTAAGGATCTAAACTAAAATGGATGGAAATTAAAACAGTGACATTCAATAGTCAGAGCCCAGACACAGCTGTCATTCAATAAGACTATGAGGTCCCTTGGTATATCTACATGTACAACCTCTGACCTAACGAACAATGAAAGAATTTTGTCAATGTTATAAAACAAGAGCTGTCAGTGGACAGCACGCTCGACTATTCTCAGTGCTTGATAGTATAATATAAGCAATGAGTAAAACTTTAACATTACAATAAGCATATTCTAACTCGAAAAGGGGCCATAATTCAGTCAGAATGCTTGATAGAGTTGCCTCCTCCTTTTTACAGACTGGGATCATGATGGTTAACAAGTATGCAAAATATGAAAGCAATATCTCAATGGACTTTGAAAATATTTGGGGTGGTACGCAAACTTTAACATTTATTCTAAGACGAAAAGGGGCCATAATTCAGTCAAAATGCTTGATAGAGTTGCCTCCTCATTTTTACAGACTGGGGTCATGATGGTAAACAAGTATGCAAAATATGAAAGCAATATCTCAATGGACTTTGGGGTGGTACGCAAACTTTAATATTTGTGTGACGCTCACGCCGATGCCGGGGCGAGTAGGATAGCTCCCCTATTCTTCGAATATTCGGGCTAAAAACTAATTTTTGATAGGAAGATAGTCCAAAAACTTAACAACAAAAATTTGAAGACCTGAATTCCCACAGACACATAACTAGTTGTGAACAATTGAACTGACTGCATAAGTAATACCATTTTGTTAACATAAGTTTGATAATTTAAGTCATTAAACTTTTAAATAAAGGAATTCTGATAGATTGGTTGAATATTACCAAAACTATATGCACACTGTATTTCTTCTTTTTACTGATTCTGTTTGTATGGATGTGGCACCTTAGTAATCATGGATATTTCAGTGATGATTCCAAACAATGAAATATTAAGTAGTATTTTACTGATCTTATTGTATAATTCAACGACAATTAGTGAGGCTTAACTTATCCGCTATCCTTGGTGTTTACCGCAGTATTGTTATGAGCTAAAAGTGCAGATACGCCTTGATGCATAATGTTGATCTAGACCAGATTTCAAAAATGGTTGCTTTTAAGCAACTTTATTGTAAGTCAGTGTGTAAAGAAGCCGTACGGATTGGTATGGATTGATACAGGTTACTACTTTAAGGTACGGCTCCGGTACAGATCGATACGGATTACTACGTTTCTATCCGTGGCTAGACGTAGCTATCCGCACCGTATGTGTGACTTGGGTATAACAGGCATTAAAATGTGATATCCAGTTTGTGATAAAAACACTGTAACTTAAAGTGATGGTTCCATAAAACTGGAATTTGACTCCTGAACAAAAATCACAGAAAACTTTACAATAATTTCTGGTCAATGTAATGAACTATATACATACTTAAAAATGAAATAATAAAGGTTAAATAAAGGTTATTAATTAATGTGAATATTGCATCCTGTTGTTTTTTTATCTGGTTTTGAACAATTTGACCAGGAGTTTGAAAAAAAGCCTCTTTTGACCCAAAAGATTTAGTTCAAGTTTGTCAGATCATTTAGAAATAAGGCGAACAGGTCTGTGGTGTAGGGGATACAGTCATAGACTTGTAATCTCTGAAACCTTTCACTGAAGGAGTGTCATGGGTTCGGGTCCCACTAACAACAATGACTCTTTATATGAGAAAGTAGGCAGTTGCTCTGGACTTTGGGGTCTAGTACTGATGGTTAGGTGAACTGCCCGCCTTTTATCACTGACGGGCATGAAACCAAACAAAATGAAAAAATAGAAATAAGATTTATTTTACCCTTGAGGTTTCAAGTCTTGTGTAAACCCTTCATGACAGTCCAAAGTACAATGTATCTACTAGACCATCCTAATGTTTATAATATGTAACACCAAAACGTTGGTCCAATAATAATAGTCTCAGACTGTGAAATCATTGTCTCAAAATGTGACTTTTTCACTAATATTTTTTAGAATATAGATGTTATGTTCAATGCAGTAACAATATAATGATTGTTATTAAGTTACTACACTAAGAAAGTTGAGAATCTGAATTTTATGTTCAGTGCAGTAACAGTAAAATGGTTGTTATTAAGTTATTGCACTAAGAAAGTCGAGTGAAATGTAATGATAAGTGCACTTATTCAGTTACTGCACTAAAAAAATTTAGCGCACAAAATTGATAAGTGCAATATTTTCAAATGTCTCAATATTTACAAGGAAGTGATATTATCAAATAATTTTAAGTATTGTTCTTTACTATTAAGTTTTCAAAAATGTTGGCAAGATAAAAAACATGTGCACATTATAAATAATAAACAGTTTTTATGCTCTCCTGAAAAAACTAAAATTTGCACTTATTGAGTTTTTGCACTAAGGTGATGATTTGCTATATGTAAAGCGCCTTTGAACGTGTTGATCATGAAAAAGGCACTATATAAATCTGGTGTAATTTAATAATGTTCTTCAACATCACTTTCCTCATCATATGTCCAGAACTCTGGAACAACTATTTCATGAATTTTGTCCTCTTTTTCCATAGAATTTCAGTTCAACTTTTGATGTTGATTATTTTTATTTTCTAGGAAAATGTTGGATGCTTTAGAATTATCCCTTCACTGACAGCTGAGATGAGATGTATAAGAAAGGATACCACTGTCAGTATGGAGGGAAATGGACTTGATGCTTAGAAGGAGGCGGAGATGTCAGATTCCTCTTCACCTCCAAGTCACCATGACAAAGAACAGCAACATGAAAGAGGTAACAGTATGGATGAAAGTGACTGAAAAAAAATTTTGCATTACAAGGTTTGTCCTTCATTTGAAAGCTTGTGCTTAGGACTGTAGACTGAAGAACACTGAACATGCATTAAAAATCAATGAAGAAATGGCAGAAATTAAAAGACTTACTGTGACCTTGTGCTCAAAATGGTTTCCAGTCAATAATTGAAGAATGCTTGGACCTAAGGCTGTCAGGTCACCAGCTGTAAATGCTCAATAGTTTATATAACCAGTTACCACTTCATATATTTTAGGGTGATACTTTTTCTCCTGGTGTTTCATGCTTTCTAGTGGTGTGATTCTATTATCATATCCCATGAAAATAAAATTTATGATAATTAGAGAGTAAACAATTAGGATCCAGAAGAAAAAAATTGATAAAAAATCACAAAACAAACTACTGGACCTGTGAAAGGATGGATCGCGGATGACTATGGTATACAGAGGTAATTTGGTGTGTTTCAAAAATATGCTGCCTGATAATCAGAGCAAGGGAAAAAACAAAAAATGGAGTTTCTATTTTGATTTCATATGCATCACACGGGGAGCGTCCTAAATTATTTCTCCCACATATTAATTTAGTGCCGTCTGTCTGTCTGTTACAAACTTTGTCCACAAAACTCCTCCAACAACAAGTGGATTTACACCAAATTCCCAAGAGTGACCATTGCTTAGCCGAGTTGTGGATATAGTTGGTATTTTCTGGTTCAGTGATTTTTAGCCGTCATCAGAATTTATGATGTATTGAACACTTCTCTTATATTATATTACCTCATTTTGCATATTATTGGTAGTGATTTTCAGTGGAGTTTTGGCTCTTGATTTGTCATACTTTACCTTGTCGAACTTTACAGGAATGATCAGTGCTAAGTCTTTTGATGCATTTTATGGGCATGTTCGGGTTCAATGATTTTCAGGGGAGTAATGGCCCTTTATTTCTCAAATTTTTGTAATATTTTGACAATTTCTCTTACACCTTTGGGCAGATTTTTGCCAAACCTTACAGGAGTGATCAGTGCCAAGCCAAGTTATGTATATCATTGCTTTATTACAGTTAGTGATTTACAGCAGAGTTATAGCCCTTGATTTGTCGTGTTTTCCAGTGTTTACATTTCTTGCTGTTAACCATTAGGCTGAATTTACCAAATCTCACATGTATTTAGTGTGAAGCATAGTTGTGCATTGTCTTTTTCTGATTTAATGATTTCTAGCAGTCATGACCATTGTTTTATCTGTACTACTGCACCTACATTCCACTAGTTGTAATTCTACCAAACTTCACAGAAGTTACCGCTGTCAAGCCTAGTTGTGTGTATATATGGGCTGTTCCATGAGAAAACCTGTATTAGTGACATGGTATAATTGCTGCATAATAAGTACTTAAAAATCCTGGAAAATCACTTGTTTTTAGCTCACCTGAGCCAAAGGCCGTCGTGCGTCAACATTTTTTAAAAAAATCTTCTTGAAAACCACTGGGCAGAATTACACCAAACTTCACAGGAATGATCCTTGGGTGGCCCCCTTTCAAAGTTATTCAAAGAATTGAATTCCATGCAGAACTCTGGTTTCCATGGCAACCGAAAGGAAAATTCTTCTCAAAAACCAGAAGCCCTAGAGCTTAGATATTTGGTATGAAGCATTGCCTAGTGGACCTCTAGCAAATTTGTTCAAATCATGACCCCGGGGTCAAAATTGACCCCGCCCCAGGGGTCACTTGATTTTACTTAGGAAAATCTTAAAAAATCTTCTTCTCAAAAACCAGAAGCCCTAGAGCTTAGATATTTGACATGTAGCATTGCCTAGCGGACCTCTGCTAAAATTGTTCAAATCATGACCCCGGAATCAAAATTGACCCCGCACCAGAGGTCACTTGATTTTACATAGGAAAATCTTCAAAATTTTCTAAAAATAAACAAGAAGGCCTAGGGCTTAGATATTTCACATGTAGCATTGCCTAGTGGACGTCTACAAAATTTGTTCAAATCATGACCCCCGGGGTCAAATTTGGCACTTTATTTTACATAGGAAAATCTTCAAATTTTTTCTAAGCCTAGAGCTTAGATATTTCACATGTATCATTGCCTAGTGGACCTCTACAAAATTTGTTCAAATCGTGACCCTCGGGGTCAAAATTGACCCCGCCCCAGGGGTCACTTGATTTTACATAGGAAAATCTTTAAAAATTTTCTAAAAATAAACAAGAAGGCCTAGATCTTAGATATTTGACATGTAGCATTGCCTAGTAGACTTCTACAAAATTTATTCAAATCATGACCCCCGGGGTCAAATTGACCCCGCCCCAGGTGTCACTTGATTTTATGTAGGAAAATCTTCAAAATTTTTCTAAAAATAAACCAGAAGGCCTAGATCTTAGATATTTGACATGTAGCATTGCCTAGCGGACCTCTACTAAAATTGTTCAAATCATGACCGCGGAATCAAAATTGACCCCGCCCCAGGGTCACTTGATTTTACATAGGAAAATCTTCAAAATTTTCTAAAAATAAGCAAGAAGGCCTAGGGCTTAGATATTTCACATGTAGCATTGTCTAGTGGACGTCTACAAAATTTGTTCAAATCATGACCCCCGGGGTCAAATTTGACCCCGCCCCAGGGGTCACTTTATTTTACATAGGAAAATCTTCAAATTTTTTCTAAGCCTAGAGCTTAGATATTTCACATGTATCATTGCCTAGTGGACCTCTACTAAATTTGTTCAAATCGTGACCCTCGGGGTCAAAATTGACCCCGCCCCAGGGGTCACTTGATTTTACATAGGAAAATCTTTAAAATTTTTCTAAAAGTAAACAAGAAGGCCTAGATCTTAGATATTTGACATGTAGCATTGCCTAGAAGACTTCTACAAAATTTGTTCAAATCATGACCCCCGGGGTCAAATTGACCCCGCCCCAGGTGTCACTTGATTTTATGTAGGAAAATCTTCAAAATTTTTCTAAAAATAAACCAGAAGGCGTAGATCTTAGATATTTGACATGTAGCATTGCCTAGTAGACTTCTGCAAAATTTGTTCAAATCATGACCCCCAGGGTCAAATTGACCCCGCCCCATGGGGTTACTTGATTGTACATAGAAAAATCTTCAAAATTTTCTAAAAATAAACCAGAAGGCCTAGAGCTTATTTATTTGACATGTAGCATTGCCTAGTGGACCTCTACAAATTTTGTTCAAATCTTGACCCCCTAGAGTCAAATTGACCCAGCCCCAGGGGTTACTTGATTGTACATAGGAAAATCTTCATAAATTTGCTAAAAATAAACCAGAAGGCTTAGATCTTAGATATTTGATATGTAACATTGCCTAGTAGACTTCTACAAACCCCGGAGTAAAATTGGCCCCGCCCCGGGGGTTACTTGATTGTACGTCGGAAAATTTTCCCAAAAATTTCTAAAAATCATCAGTTTGACATTTGAAACATGTAGCTCATATTACACAGGTGAGCGATCCAGGGTCATCATGACCCTCTTGTTTCTTATGTTCATACAGAAACTAGAATCAAGTATATTGCAATACAGTTATCTAAGGGAAATCAAATCATACCATATTTTATAAAAAATGTTATGTGTTGTCTTGGCAAAGGAAATTACAAAGCACCCATGCATCATGAAAATATAGAGGTATGTAGAAAAAAGGCTGGTGATGCAACGAAAAATATAATGTTAAATGACTTGGATGAATAGAAACAAACTGAAAATGAACACTTCCAAAACTGAATTTATTATGTTTGGCAGCAGACCTCAATTGAACAAATGTTTTACAAATTCCATTAACATTGATGGTGATGATGTCAAACGTGAAAGCACAATTAGATATCTTGGTGCATTTCTTGACGAAACCTTGAGCTTTAAAGATCATATAGATCGCAAATGTCCTACAGCCATGTTGAATTAACTACGGATTAAGAACATCCGAAAATACATAACAAAAACAGCCGCTGAAATTTTAGATTTGTCTCTAGTTATTTCACATCTGGATTATTGCAATGTCATACTGTATGGTGTAGCTAACTGTGAGGTGCGTAAGATGCAACGTATTCAAAACATGTGCGCAAAACTTGTCCTTAACAGGAGGAAATTTGACAGTTCTAAACAAGCATTGTATCACTTACATTCGTTGCCGGTGGAAGCAAGAACTGAGTTCAAGATACTCTCATTCATGTATAGCTGTCACACTGGCAGAGCACCTCTGTACTTAACAGAATTGCTTACAGAGTATAATCCTAGTAGACAAGGTTTGAGATCATCTGAAATTCTGAATGTCGTTATCTTGTTCCATACAACAAGTGCAAAACATTCAATGATAGAAGTTTCTGTACTGTTGGTCCAAAACTTTGGAATGAACTGCCGTTAGAACTACGCAAAAGTAAATCACTAGACACATTAAAAAAAAACCTTAAGACACTGTATTTCAGAGATTTCGCAGCATTGTTTTAAATTTTTGATAATTGTTTATCATGCGAAAACAGCAGGTGATAGTTCTTAAATTTTTGTAAAAGGTTTTACATTTCAACATTTATATCTCCAAGGTTTGTTAAATGCACTTGTTGGTAAGGCTCTCTAGGTAGGGAAGTGGTAGTATTTCTTTCTTAAATAGTATATGATGGCACCATTAACCAGGGGGTTTGAACCTCTATATTCAGCCTGTCTGGACGTACCAGATGCTTTAAGTACTGGTATTGGCAATAGGGGTAAAATGACCTCAAGGGGAGGGGTGCGATCAGGACTGTTTATTACAATAACGCTGTTATTATTATTGTCATTATTAATATTGTTATAATAACTATTATTATCATTATTATGTACAATGCCATTGAATATATCATTGTATAAAAATAGGCATTTAATCAAATTATTCAGTTTCAGTTTCCCACCACATAGTGGTGTGGGAGATATATTTATTCACTGCTCTCCATGTGTGTGTGTGTGTCTGTCTATCACAAATCTTGTCTGCACTCTAAGTTGAAGAGTTCTCATCCAATCTTCACCAAACTAAACAAAATGTGTTAACCAGTAAGTCCTTGGCCAAGTTCGATAACAAACCCAAAAGCCCCAGACACTTCAGAATTATGGCCCCCGAATTACCGAAAATTGGCCTTTTTACTCTTGTCTGTGCTCTAACTTGAACAGTTCTCATCCGATCTATACCAAACATGAACAAAATGTGTTTGCCAATAAGACCTTTGCTAAGTTTAATATCTAGCCAAATCGGCCAAGGCACGTCAGAATTATGGCCCTTGAATTAACGAAAATCACTCCATACACAGATTCCAGTGATACATGTATTGATGCATGGTTGACTCAGATACATAACTGTTCAGATGACTAGGCAGCTGTGGGAGACATGCGCTTTTCTCAAAAGCAGCTCTAGTTTTTCATTAAAATCATTTGAAACTGTTTCCAAATATTCAAACGCATTGTTTAGTTAGTGATATGCAAAAGGAGAAGCTTCACTTTTGCCCCAAAATGGCCTAAAAACCAGAAGTTTCTAACTGGAGTAAAGAATACGTTTTCTTTCATCAAGAAGTATTGTTTTACAATTTATTCATTATAGAAGAAAGTATCTGACTTAACTGAAAATACATTTAACATTATGGGTATGGGAAACCTTCAGTTTTTAACAGAATTTCTAAACTTATCTGAAATTTCCACGACAAGCACATAATAATAATAATAATAATAATAATAATAATAATAACGACTTTATTTATAGTGGATAACATATTTGGCTAAGCCAATTTACAATATGGTCCACACATACATGGCTATATACAAACATGGATAAAATTATGACAAAATAAAACACACAAAGTTATATGTTATCAGAAAAATAATATGAGAATGAAAGATTATATACAATACAGGACACTACATTTAACAACTGAAGTAACTATTTACAATGAAAATGGAGAGAGATGGTAGAGACAGTATTTCCTGACATTTAATTGCAATTATGACTTATTGTACTGTCAGAGTATTGCCACTGAAGGTACGATCTTTTAAATTTCTCCAGGGTGTCTGAAGTACGTATATATTTAGGTATGTTATTCCAGATAACTGTTCCAGAATAGTGCGAAGATTTGCGAAAAAATTCCTTTTTTGGCATAGGTACTACTAGTTCATCATTTTCTCTAGATCTAAGTTCACGATCGGATGTTTGCTTTTGAGTAAATTTTGAAGTAAGATAATTAGGACATTGGTCATGAATCGATTTATTTACTAGGATTGCTTTTTTGTATTTAATTCGGTCAGAAAAAGTCATCCATTTCAATTTTGTAAATAATTCAGCAGATGGGGCATCAAATTTTTTGTCAAGAATAATTCTTGCAGCACGTTTTTGGAATTTCAAAACAGTTTCTAGAAGCTCGTCACTGCAGTTTCCCCATATAGTGCAGCAATAATCAAGATGTGGCAAAATATAGGCATTGAAAAATAGCTTTCGGGAGTGTAAGTTTAGGAAAGATTTTATTCGTAACAGAAGATATAAATATGTATTGCATTTTTTCATGGTTTGTTCAACCTGATACTTCCAGTTCAGATGTTTATCAACATGCACTCCTAAGAGTTTCTCAGTGGATGAGTATGAAAGTGCTTGACCCTGCATTTGAATAGTATTACAGGTTGTGTGATTTGTTATTTTATTGTTGTTATATGAGGCAGTGATGTACATAGCTTTTGTTTTAGATGTATTAGGAAGTATTGAGTTATCAATGACAATGACAATTTTTTTATTTTTTTATTTGACAATGGCCACCGGCCCATATCAAACAAATACAGCAAATATAATATGAATACAAAACTGGTACCCAACAATGGGTTGAATATAGTATTACAAATAAACCACTACTATCAATTCTAACTACATACAAATGTGGTATAATACAAAAAGACATTATGATATAATTGCAGTGACCTGTACAAAAAAGTACACACAGTTGCCCGTGAAATGTTTAGGTATAACTCACTTTTAATACAATTTTAGAACAAAACAAACCTATGGGGCATACCTTACAATTCAAGACAGGTATGCAGAATATGACATAATAACAGTATCAAGTGTACAGTACATAAAATTGAGTTGAGCATTAAACCAAGGGTTATGCATTTAACATATTTATGCCCCCCTTTGAAAAAGGAGGGGTATATTGTTTTGCAGATGTCGGTCGGTCGGTCGGAATGTAGACCAATCCGTTTCCGGATGATAACTCAAGAACGCTTGGGCCTAGGATCATGAAAATTGATAGGGAGGTTGGTCATCACCAGCAGATGACACCTATTGATTTTGAGGTCTGTATGTCAAAGGTCAAGGTCACAGTGACCCTTAAAAGTAAAACGGTTTCCGGATGATAACTCAAGAACGCCTGGGCCTAGGATCATGAAAGTTGATAGGGAGGTTGGTAATGACCAGCAGATGACCCCTATTGATTTTGAGGTCAGTATGTTAAAGGTCAAGGTTACAGTGACCCTGAACAGTAAAATGGTTTCCGGATGATAACTCAAGAACACTTGGGCCTAGGATCATGAAAGTTGATAAGGAGGTTGGTAATGACCAGCAGATGACCCCTATTGATTTTGAGGTCGGTATGTTGAAGGTCAAGGTCACAGTGACCATGAACAGTAAAACGGTTTCCGGATGATAACTCAAGAACGCTTAGGCCTAGGGTCATGAAAATTGATAGGGAGGTTGGTCATGACCAGCAGGTGACCCCTATTGACTTTGAGGTCAGTATGTCAAAGGTCAAGGTCACAGTGACCAGGAACAGTAAAATGGTTTCCAGGCAATAACTCAAGAACACTTGGGCCTAGTGTCAGGAAAATTGATATTAGGTTGGCCATGACCAGCAGATGACCCCTATTGATTTTGAGGTCATTATGTCAAAGGTCAAGGTCACATTGGCCAGGAACAGTTAAATGGTTTATGATCTTCTTGTCCAAAACCATAGGGCCTAGGGCTTTGATATTTGGTATGTAGCAAAATCTAGTGGTCCTCTACCAAGATTGTTCAGATTATTTCCCTGGGGTCAAATATGGCCCCACCCCTAGGGTCACATGGTTTATATAGACTTATATAGAAAAAAACTTTGAAAAACCTCTTGTCCAAAACCACAGGGCCTAGGGCTTTGATATTTGTATATGACATCATCTAGTGGTCCTCTACTAAGATTATTCAAATTATTCCCTAGGGTCAAATATGGCTCCGCCCTGGGGGTCACATGGTTTACATAGACTTATATAGGGAAAATCTTTGAAAATCTTTTTGTCCAAACCACAAAGACTGTGGCTTTGGTAATTTGTAATGTAGCATCATTTAGTGGTTCTCTACCAAGTTTGTTCAAGTTATCCCTCTCGGGTCAAATATGGCCCCGCCCCAGAGGTCATATGGTTCATATAGACTTATACAGGGAAAAACTTAGAATCTTCATGTCCATAACTTACATCAAATTCAAATTTGGACCACATGTATAGTTTTGAATGGCAAGATGAACCTTGACATGAGTTGACCTTGATCTTGACCTAGTGACCTACTTTCACATTTCTGTACCTACAGCCATCAAATTTGGACCACATGCATAGGTTTGTGTACTGAAAAAAACTTTGACCTTGTTATTGACCTAGTGACCTACTTTCACATTTTTGAAGGTACAGGCTTCAAATTTGGACCACTTGCATAGTTTTGTGTTCTGAAATGGAATTTGACCTTGATTTTGACCTAGTGACCTACTTTCACATTTCTCATGCTACAGCCTTCAAATTTGAACCACATGCATAGTTTTGTGTACCGAAATGAACTTTGATCTTGAGATTGACCTAGTGACCTCCTTTCACATTTTTGAAGGTACAGGCTTCAAATTTGGACCACATGCATAGTTTTGTGTTCCGAAATGAAATTTGACCTTGATTTTGACCTAGTGACCTACTTTCACATTTCTCAAGCTACAGCCTTCAAATTAGGACCACATGCATAGTTTTGTGTACCGAAATGAACTTTACCTTGAAATTGATCTAGTGACCTGCTTTCACATTTCTCAAGCCACCGCTTTCAAATTTGGACCACATACACATTGTTTTATACCTAAATGAAATTTGACCTTGATTTTGACCTTGAGCTAGTCTTGAAATTTGGAACATTCAAAAATGGCTCAGTAGATGGCGCCAAGATCAATCTGTAATCTCTTATTAGGTTAATAGGTTAAAGGTCAAGGTCAGATTAAACCAGAATGGTAGAACTTTTGTTTACAGTGAGCATATAATTTCTGTTCCTTGTATGATCTGAATGCATCAAGGGGGGCATTTCGTGTTCGACGAGCTCTTGTTTTCCTTTCTTTCAATGCAAAGTATGCATATTTTGCTAAATTAAGAATAATGGTATATGATGTTGAACTCATTAAAACATTGAATTTATGTAAATTTTGGTCTGTATAAAACTTCCTACGAATATAATTTTCTCGCAGAGCTAAAAGATTTGGACAGACTAATACAAAATGGTATTCAGATTCTACGTCCTTTTTACATAACTTACAGATACGTGCTTCCCGAACAACATTCTGATATCTACCAGTTTCAATTTCAAGATCATAGGCAGAAATTCTTAAAATTGAGAGAGCTCGTCTATACTTTCTCTCCATTACAATTGATAGATAATATTCATGTCTGAATGTACTTTTAAATTGACAATAATTGAAAAGCTTTGGGCTTGCTTGTAAAGAAGCTTCCCATTTTTGGCGGTATTGATCTTTTAATCTCTGGTCAAAACTTTTCATAAAAGATTTCTCATTATGAACCATCTGGGCTGCCCAAACATACCCAAAACCGTTAGAAGATAATAAGTCCCTTACACCTGTACACCAATTCACTTGTCCGCAATTGTCAAGGTACTTCAACATAAGATAACTTTTCTTAACTAATCTTGTATCTCTCATTTGTAATATTTTAATCCAATATTTTAAACATTTTTTAGCAGCATTGATAAATAGAGGGAACCTTCCACAGTCGCCCAAGACAGCTAAATTTGCCGAATTTTTACTAACACACATGTATCTTTTGCATGCATAATGCTAAACAGTTTCAACTGAAGAATTAGCATGTATTCCCCAGATTTCTGAACCATATAATAGGATTGGGCTTATTTTAGTATCAAAAATATTAAAGAACACTTTACGCGGGAGCTGACCGTACTCATATAGTTTAGATAATACAGAGATTAAAACTCTTTTGGCTTTCAAAGCTTGCTCGTTTGCCATTCTGTTAAGGGATAGCTGTGATGATAAGGTTACGCCTACATAGCAAAAACTACTTACAACTTCCAGAACTTGACCATCGTAAAACCATTTTTCATGTTTAGACAATGCCCCTCCTCTTTTAAAAACCATTATTTTAGACTTTTGTGAATTAACTTTTACTTTCTTCTCATCACAAAACGTTTTTAGCAAATTTAATAGCTTTTGAAGTCCAACAACTGTATCGGAAGTCGGTGCAAGATCATCAGCAAATAGCAACGATAACAATTCAGTTGTGTCAGGGATTAACTGTATACCCCTTATGCCACTATTTTCTATCAATTTTACTAGTTCATCAATAAAGATTAAAAACAAAATCGGGGATGCTAAACATCCTTGCTTTAGACCCATTGGGCAGTTAAAATAGTCTGTCAAACCTTCATCTGTTCTGACACAAGCTTCTACAGATCGATACATACCAATAATTGCATTGTACAATTTACCTTTTAAACCCGAACGCCTAAGAGCCCCCCAAAATTTGTTTCTTTTAAGCAAGTTAAAACATTTCATAAATCAATAAAAGCAACATACATTTTCCCACCGGGTTTGGCTAGCTGTCTATTTATAACTGCTTGTAAAATAAACACATTATCTGTTGTAGAGTAATCTTCACGGAACCCGGCTTGTGGCTCACCCAATTTATCAAATAAATTTACATAAAAATTTAAACGCCTCGTTAAAATGCTGGTATAAATCTTACTAAAGATATTCAACAAGGAGATTCCCCTGTAATTATCAGGTGAATTAATATTTCCCTTTTTATGGATAGTAACAATTATTGCCTTACTCCATGATTCTGGGAACGATCCTGTATCATACAGTCTATTAAATAATTTACTAACTAACGGCAACAATAAGTCGATACCGTTAATCAGTGCACCAATTTTCAATAGTGTTTATGTCAGCCTGTAGTGTGTTGTGTACTTCCGTTATTGATTTACCCATGGCAGATATTGTTGTATCATCTGCAAACATGTCAGTTGATGATTTACCTGTGTGTAGTGGAAGGTCATTGATATACAGTATAAACAATACTGGCCCCAGAACAGAGCCCTGGGGTACACCAGCAGAAATATCTTGGGCAGAAGATAGCTGACCAGCTACACAAACTTTTTGGGAACGGTTCTCTAAATATGATGATAACCATGCTATAGAAGATTCACTGAAGTTGTACAATTTTAATTTGTCTATTAACAGAGAGTGATTTACTAGATCAAAGGCTTTGGTCAGGTCTAAGAAAATAGTTCCAACATAGGAGTTATTATTTATAGCAGTAATCCATTCATCAATTATGTTGGTGAGGGCAGTTTCACAAGAATGGTTTGAACGAAAGCCTGATTGTTTTGAATGGAGAAGATTATTTATTTCTAGGAAGTTTTTCATTTGATTGGATACATGTCTTTCTATAAGTTTAGATAAAATTGGGAGTATTGATATTGGTCTGTAGTTACTTTTGTCTGATTTTGAATTCTTCTTGAATACTGGTGTTATTTTTGCTGTTTTAAATTTTTCTGGAAATTTACATGTATTTATACTTAGATTTATGATCTTTGTGAGTGGTTGACAGGTTATTTTGTGACTTATTTTCAGTATTCTTGGGCCAATTTCATCTAAACCAGTTGCCTTTGATTCATCAAGTGAGTTTAATTCTTTTAATATGAATTCCTCAGTAACAGGTGGTATTTGAAAAGTGTTAATTACTCCTTTACTATTTACAAATTCATGAATAAGTTTCTTGCTTTCATTGTTAAGGTTTTGTGGGGGATTTGGTACAGTTTTAAAAACATTTGCAAAAAAAGAGTTGAAGGTTTCTGCTGTTGTATATGGATCTAATACTGGATTGCCATTGTCATCGTTAATATAATTGGTTTGGTAATTTTTCCCTTTACCAGATAATTCATTAAGGTGTTTCCATAGCTTTTTAGGGTTTTTCTTGTTGTTATTGATATTTTGGGAATAGAATGATCTTTTTGCTTGATTTGACAAGTCTTACCGTTTTTACTTTCTGTCTCAAAAATTTGTATTCTTCTTGGTTGGCTGATTTTTGAGTCGGCTAAACGATGAAATCGTTTTGACGAGTCCTTGCTATCCAGCGATTCTCTAAGTCTAAATGGACCAAATAACACAGTGAAGGGATGTAGTTCCATTAGATTTCTCAAACTTCAAACAGTTCACTGCATGAATGAAGTTAAGTTGTGTGAATTCCCTTTGCTATGACCAATACACGATGTAATCTGTCATATTTATGACTTGTAATTGTGCAATACTCGAATGTAACTCATTAAGCATAAATGTGCATTTTATGAATTGCGCAGGCTTACAAAGCTTGCGTAACATCCAGCGAAAGACAAAAAATAGTTCCACAGGCTCCAGATAAGATGCGTATTAGCGTAAATTATGTATAGAAATAATGCAAATACGCATGTCTAATAATTTCTAAGCGTATAAAAACGTATATAAAATTACAGAAATGCACACAATGCTTTTTTAAAAACAAAATCTGAATCGTCTGGATGCGTTAGGTAACATAGCCGATCCCGATCAGCCTTAATTTCTCCCACATTGAACGTATACACGCATCGTATGATTTCTATAAACTTTGCGTGGGTTTCTACACCCAAAACATGAATTTTGCAGTCAGTAAACGGAATAAATTATCGGAAGAAGAAGCTCTTACTGGTTTGTTTAGTTACTACAGATATTAAAAATGATTTTAATTCTTATTTTTCGAGAATTAAACAAATCGGCGAAACATTAAATTGTATTTTCTTGTAGTTTTTGAAGTCGAAAGTAGATCGTCTATGTTTGGCTGCTTTCACGAAACGAAACAACTTTTTATGAAAAGATTTAAATAAGAGGTAATTTAACCGTAAAACTTCAATGTCAGATACTGCCAATTGCTGCTAAATGTCTTCGTATCATCACAATTTGTAAAATATATTGTTGAAAATGGAATAAAAGTGTAATCGTATCCCGGGTATAATATTTTGGGTAAATATCGAGCTGTGTTATGAAATTTTAACATTCATGTAACATTACATGATAGATATTATTGTAACAGAAATGATTCTAGAATTTATTTTTATTACACCTACATATAATCTATGTCAGACTGGTATTCTAGTCCTGAGGCATGATCTGAAAGTAAAAAGATGAAGTGACAGTCATACTTTGGATATTGTAATACTAGAAAGAATCTAGATCGTAACCTTTCTGGAATTTTGACTGGTTTGGATAATTTGCTTACGATTCAGGTTCGCAAAAAAATGAAACCGTCACCCATTCTGCTTTTCATGATGACACATGGCTTGATTTTTGCAGTCAGTAAGCGGATAAATTATCCCGAGAAAGAGCTCTTACTGATTTGTTTAATTACTACTGATTTTAAAAATGATTTTATTTCTTATTTTTCGAGAAATAAACAAATCGGCGAAACATTAAATTGTATTTTCTTGTAGTTTTTGAAATCGAAAGTAGATCTTCTATGTTAGAGTGCTTTGACGAAACGAAACAATTTTTTTTATGAAATGATTTAAATAATTTCACCGTAAACTTCAATGTCAGATACTGCCAATTGCTGCTAAACTGTCTTCATATCATCACAATTTGTAAAACATATTGTTGAAACTGGAGATTTTGGCAGTATAAAAGAAAGTGTAATCATATCCGGATATAATATTTTGGGTAAATATCGAGCTGTGTTATGAAATTTAAAGATTAAAGTAACAGACATGATAGATATTATTGTACCCCCCGACAACAAAGTTGTAAGGGGGGGTATACTGGTTTCAGGTTGTCTGTCTGTCTGTCCGTCTGTCCGTCTGTCTGTCCGTCTGTCCGTAGACGCAATCTTGTGCACACCATCTCTCCTTATCCCCTTGACAGAATTTAATGAAACTTCACACAAGTGATCAGTACCAACAGTAGTTGTGCATGGGGCATGTTAGGTTCTTTTAGAAAAAAAATTTGCAGAGTTATGGAACTTTGTTTTTTTGTTACTATACTATATACATAGACACATTCTTGTGCGCACCATCTCTCCTCATCCCCTTGACACAATTTAATGAAACTTCACACAAGTGATCAGTAACAACAGTAGTTGTGCATGGGGCATGTTAGGTTCTTTTAGAAAAAAAATTTGCAGAGTTATGGGACTTTGTTTTTTTGTTACTATACTATATACATAGACACAATCTTGTGCGCACCATCTCTCCTCATCCCCTTGACAAAATTTAATGAAACTTCACACAAGTGATCAGTAACAACAGTAGTTGTGCATGGGGCATGTTAGATTATTTCAGAAAAAAAATTTGCAGAGTTATGGGACTTGTTTTTTTTTGTTACTATACTATATACATAGACACAATCTTGTGCGCACCATCTCTCCTCATCCCCTTGACACAATTTAATGAAACTTCACACAAGTGATCAGTAACAACAGTAGCTGTGCATGGGGCATGTTAGGTTCTTTCAGCGACAAAAATTGCAGAGTTATGGGACTTTGTTTCTTGTTAACATACTATGTACATACAGTCTGCATATGCAATCTTGTGCGTGCCTAATCTACCAAACCCTTGCACACAATTTAATGAAACTTCACACAAGTGATCAGTACCAACCCTAGATGTGCATGGTGCATGTTACATTCTTTTAGATAAATATTCTGCATAGTTATGGGACTTTGTTTTTTGTTACTATACTGTATACATACAGTCTATATACATACAGTCCACATAATTATGCAATCTTGTGTGTGTCAAATTGCAATGTACTGTGTCAGTGCATGCGGGGGGGTACATTCATCACCTTTAGTGATAGCTCTAGTTGTAACAGAAATGATTCTAGAATTTATTTTTATAATACATACATAGAATCAATATCAGACTTATATTCTAGTGCTGAGGCATGACCTGAAAGTAAAAATATGAAGTGACAGTCATTCATACTTTGAATATTGTAATACTAAAAAGAATCTAGAGGTAATATTTAGAAATTGAAGCATGAAATTTTCAGTTAGAAATCGCACCAAAGGCTATCAAGGGTCTACATTTTCAAAATTTCCTTGTGGTGATACCCCAAACCCTAATTGCAGGAGGGGGTATCCACCTACACCCTCCCCCCATATTGCCACTTTACAGTTTGATTACATTTCCCCTTTTTTACCACCTGCCACAATGCCCATTTCAAAATCTGACTGCAGTTCAAAGCGGGAAGGAACACCCTCCCCAAACCCACCTGCTACCGACCACGGTAAAAATGGCTCAAACATTTCTTCAGCCCAGTCTGGGCCTGTCTGTCTACATGAATCAAAACGGATAATTGAAAGTACATAGACTTGGGACTACTGACATGGTTTTGAAGGGGTTAAACAGGTCTGAAATAGAATAAATGATGGTTTTAACTAAAAAAGAACTGCATTTATTAATATTGGTTATCTTTCCGAAATTGGTAGCTAGTCCGAGTAACTTCTCTTAGTTTCGAATGCGCAATTTTCCTGTCAGTGTAAACATTCATGACACTATATTTGACACTCAGCAACATTTACATATCTTTAAACGCAAAGTAAGTATACTTTAAATTCACATCCCTTATAATATGATTGAACAATACTAGCGTGTGACACAGTTATTGCCAGGCCCTTATCTGTAAAATATCTGAACAGTTCTTTCTTCCATCCATTACAAATTGTATGTGGCAATCCGCGCTATAAAATTTCAATATATAAATTTTCATATTCAAATTTTATCATGTGCGAATATATACCAGCTGATAATTGCCTGTTTTGATAATGCCGGAGGCAAATGTTTACTGGAAAAATATTTATAGTCATGGGCAGTATCTTAGTGTCACCTGTCAAATTGTAGTTTGTACTTTCAACATTTTTATTTTTGCAAACCACTCTTCAATTTTAGAGAAATATATTGGGTTTAAATACTTGTATAATGTCAATCAAAGTTTTACTAGGCATCGATTGAATGTCCATTTCATCCATTGTAACAAAATCTCTGTTCAGTCGGGGAAAAAAACTAAAACCAAACTGAAACTGGTAGACTATACTACCAGTACATCAATCATTAGCCGACTCTCAGGCCCTTCAGGCCTTTGATTTAGCATTGTGTTTCAACTTAATTGTGTCTTTTATTTCTGCGTTAAACCAATCTGGTTGATGTTTATATTTAACTCGACGTTCCTTTTTAGGTAAGTGATGATCCATAACATCTAGAAAAATTTTTAGAAAGAAGTTCAAAGCATCATCAGGATCATCATACATATCCAACACAGACCATGGTTGCCTTTCTAAATCATGTAAAAAGTCTTGTTCACTGAAGTTTTTATATGACCTATATTTAACTGTTGAATGTAGCGGGCCATTTTTAGTTGTAGTTAAAATTTTTCTGGTGAAACAGAAAGGGAAGTGGTCACTAAATGCGAGATGCAGTATTTGTACATTTATAATGTTTGAAGGCTGATTTGTATATAAATGGTCAGTAATAGTTGATGATAAGTTTGTTACTCTTGTGGGTTTATCTACTAATTGTGTGAGATTATGTGTACTTGTTATAATGTTCCATGCATTATTCACTGATTTATTTTCAATATAATTATAATTAAAGTCTCCTAGAAATATTTTTTCTTTGTTTTCAGGAAATACTGTCTCTAATGACATTTCAAATCTTCATTCCAAAACTGTTCAGGAGGGTGGTTTTAAAAGGTACATAGCAGGAAGTTTTTGTTGGTTTGGGGGGTTTTGATTTTCAGCCAAAAAGTTCCAAAATTTTTCATTTTAAGATCTTTCTTTCCCCAAACAGGGTATTTTCTTTCCCATAAACAAAAATTCCTCCTCCATTGTTTTCTGTTTTTTTAAAAATATTGAAAATTTATAAACAAGCTCTTTCCCTGAAAATGATCATTTAAATGTTTCAAAAAAACCAAGTACATCGAACTCACTTTTTCACCCTAAAAAATCTTAATTTCTCAAATTTGGGATACAAGATTGGATATTAATGTATAAAATTAAGACCTTTTTCAGGCAAAAAAATTTTCTCAAATTCGAATAAAACCTTTTGTATAGTTTTAACAGGTGTTGTGCCTTTTAAACTTTGGGCCCGGGGCTCATTGACATTGTATCACAATTTTTAGCTCGACTATCGAAGAATGCTGCTTTTCTCTCACCCGGCTCGGCGGGGCGTCGGCTCACCCCTTTGGTTAAGTTTTGATGCAAGAAATCACCCATCAGTTAAAGGCTATAACTTTAAAAACTTTTTTTCTTTTTAGGTCAATTAAAACCTTCCTGGGTCAAGTCCCTCCCTTGCATGTTTTTTGGCAAATTACCCCCCTTTTTGGACTTAAAAAAAATTTGGGTTAAAGTTTTACGCGTTACATCCCAAAAACTAATGCAATATTGATTTGAATTTCACTTTTTCCCCTTCGGGGTTTAAAAACAGTTGATAGCACAAGCCCCATAACTCGATTTTTCTTTTGGCCAATTATCCCCCCTTTTTGGACTTAAAAAATTTCTGGTTAAAGTTTTTGCGTCAAATACACTTTTTCTAAAAGGCATTAGATTTGAAACTTACTTTTTCTGTTTCTAGATCAATTACCAACCTCAGGGGGTCAGTCCCTTTAAGCGACATGTTTTTTGAGCAAATTTTCCCCCTTTTGGCCTTAGAAATTTTGGAAAAATTTTTTAACATGAAAGTTACATCTCCAAAAAACAAATGAGATATTGATTGAAACTTCCTGTGCTTCGGGGGTTAAAACAGTTGATAGCAGCAAGTCCCATAACTTGCCTTCATTTTGGTCAAATTAACCCCTTTTGGATTTACCCCAAATTCTTTTTAAAGTTTTGCGTGAAAAGTACATACAGCTATTTCAAAAGGCAATGTTTTTTGGAATTATTTTTTCTTTTTCTAGAAAAACCCAAACCTCCGGGGTCAAGCCCAAAACCTGACATGTTTTTGGGGCAAATTATGCCCCCTTTTGGCTTAGAAAATTTGGTTAAATTTTTCGGGGGGGCAGTTACTATCTCCAAAACTAATGCGATATTAAATTGAAACTTCACAGTGCTTCGGGGTTTTAAAACTATTGAAGAAGCAAGCCCCAAAAAACTGAATGCTTTTTGGTCAAATTATTCCCCCTTTTGAATTTAAAAAACCTTTGATTTTTAAAACCTTTTTGGGTAATTTTTTCCTGCTTCTGGGAAAATATTTCGAATAGTCAGCTGGCTGTTTTACGGACAGCTCTTTTATTTCCCTCTAAATTTGTCTCTCAAAATTTACGCTACCTGAGTTTTGTTTTGATAAAAAACTTTGAATTGTGTTTTTGTTGTAGGTCTTGGTTTTCCGTCCCAGGGTTCTGTATCCATGAATGGTCCCCATGAAATTTCTGTTTTTGTTGTATCGAGGGGCTGTTGTTTGGGGATATGTTGATCCCTTTGGGTGATGCCATCGTTGAACGCGCACGGTTTGCTTGTGGTGGCTGTCCATGCGAAATTTCCAGTTCTTCGGTGATTCAATGCAGACATATAGTTTTATATGCCCTTTTGAAAAAAAAGGGCGTATTTGGGAACGCCCCCGGCGGGCGGGGGGGGGGGGGCGCGTCACAGACCCCTTTCCGGAGCATACTTCTAAATGCATGGAGGATTTGATGAAACTTGGGACAGTTGTTTCACCACATGGGCGGAGTGTCATGCGCAAGAACCCAGGTCCCTAGGTCTAAGGCAAAGGCACACAGAGGTCAAAGGTCAAATTCAAGAAGACTTTTGCCGGAGCATATCTCTTTAGCTGGAGGATTTTTTATGAAATTTGGCACAATGTTTATCACATGAGACGATGCATGGCAAAAACCCGGTCCCCGGTCAATCAAGGGCACACTTAAAAGGGAAGGGTACAAAAAGAAAAAATTTTAAGTGACTTTTTCCGGAGATACTTCTTCATGCATGGAAGGATTTTGATGTAGCTTGGGAAGTTTTTCCCCATAATAAGGGAGTGTCAGGGGAAGAACCCGGTCCCTAGGTCTAAGGTCAAGGTCGCCTTAGAGTTTAAAGGGATACAAAGAAGAAAAATTTTTCCGGGGATATCTCTTTATGCATGAAGGGCTTTTTGTAGCTTGGCACAATTGCACCCTCATGAGACGGAGTTCTTTTCGCAAAAACCAGGTCCCTAGGGGGGAAGGTCAAGGCCAAAATTAGAGGGCAAAAATAAAAAATGAAAAACTTTGTCCCGGGGCATTTTTTCTTCATGCATGGGGGATTTGTACAATTGGCACAAAAGTTCAAACTGAGAAAAGGGGTATTCGCAAGAACCCCGGGCCCTAGGGCTAAGTCAGGGCACACTTAGAGGCCAAAAGGTCAATACAAATGGGCTTTGTTCAGCATTTCTACTTTTTCATGGAGGGGTTTTGATGAACTTGCATAGTTTTACACCTTGAGACGGAGATTTGGCATGGTCCCTTCTTTTTAATTACTTCCCTTTGCGTTACTATAATAGCTTATATGAACTTTTCATTACAATCGTAGGGGAAAAATCGAGACCACTTTTCTGTTGTACCATGATGTTTTTCCAATTCGAGGTGTATTTTGAGCTTCTCTACCTGGTAAGGATTTTTTTGGGACTTGTTTTTTTTTTTTTTTGATTTTTTTTTTTTTTTTTTTTTTTTTTCCTTTAAAGTTAAATTCCCTTATTGTTACTATAAAAAAAAACTTACTTGTAAATTTTTTTTTAATTTACCCTAGGGAAAAAAACCAAAACCCCTTTTCTGTGGTACAACATTTATTTACTTTCAAATTTTGGGTGATTTTTTAAAGGGATTCTACTGGTAAGGATTTTTTTTGGACTTAGAAAAAAATAAAAAATTACAAAATTTCTAAAAAAAAACACATTGAAACACTAGAAAATTAAATTCCATTGCAAATATTTCTTTGTGTAAAAAATTTGTGTGAGGGCGATATTGTGACATCTGGGACCCCTTTTTTAATTTGTTTTTCCCAAAACTGCTCCGCCATTTCTTCCAGATGAACTTCATCTGAAGAGTTTTGGGGTTTCTTGTTTTTCCGCTAAAAGACACTGATTTTCCGAAATGTGTCTTTTTGTTTCACCAAATTTTAAGTTGACTATTTTTAGATTTTTATAATTTCGGGGAGTTTGTCTTTTTTCTTGGTAAATGGGGGACACTGAATTTTTGGCTTACCTTTACTTTCAGAAGTGTTTCACAGGCTTTCTTGTTTTACTATGTTGTTGTTGAGTCAGCGGGGGGGGATGTTTTTGTTCCTGCATGGATCACAAAAAACCCTTTCTTTCAGTTGGTTTGCTTTCCTAGTCCCCATTTTGTTTTTATGTCATGTTTTTTTGTACCGGGGGATATGAGCGGTTTTTGACAATTTATTGTTTGTTAGACATTTTAGGGTGTACTGAACACTCTTGTAACCAAAAAACTCCAAAAAAAAACATTGCATTTTTTTTTCTTTTCCCGTCGATTTAAATTTTGTTCAGCAAGGGTTTTTGGTTTGTTGTTGGGTCTTTTAACATATCGGGATTTTGGGTGTTTTGGGTTTTGCTGGTGGCGAGTGATTTAAATTTCCAGATTGTTCCTTCTTGCAGGAAGGGCATTTCTTCTGTCCCCTTTGTAATTATTTGTCAGTCTTTTTCAGAGTTTTTTATTCTGTGAAGGGAAAATATCAGTATTTTTATCCACACTTTTTGGGTTTTTTTTTTAAACAGGTCCAGAACACTTGTGACATCTTTTAAATTGCTCCTTTATTTATGTCATGTCATTTGAAGATGCTACAGTTTCTTGCGTTCTTTGACTGTCAATTTTTCCCCAAATATTTTTTTTTCTTGCTTTAAGGCGAACTTTTTTTAAGTTTTTTTTTTTTCCCCTTTTGGGGTAAGAATCTTTGCATTTGCTCGTGCGTTTCTTTTTATTTCCTTTAATTTATTTTCTCTGTCAACGAATAAAAAAAAGACCAAAATTTTTTTAAAAGAGCTACCTTTGGTCAAAATTTTTTGTGGTCCTTGGTATGCTCATACTAAAGACGTGACTAAAAATTTGGTAAAAAAAGGGCCCTTTTTCTAAAAAAATCTGAAAAATTTTGCAATTCGTGACATGTTTTGAACAAAAAAACCCAAATTTTAATAGAAATCTAATTTTTTTTATAAAAAAAAAATAAATTCCTAAAAGTTTATAAAAATTTTTGGTACAAACAATAATAGAGTGGGTTTGGGGTTATTCGGCCGTTTAATTAATTCAATACCTTATGAGGAATATTCTAGTTTCGATTTCGTATTCTAGTGAGTCTAAAATTAATGTAGATCGGACTGTCTCGCACACTTTCAGGAGTTAATTGCGGTAAACATTGAACGAATTGATAACCAGTCAATGTAATTACTGTCTAGTGTCGTCTGCCGATGTTGGCGGTTTTCGATGCAGGTCGGCCACACAGACTGGTTTCACCAGCTGTGACAAAGTTTTTAAAAAGACAAGGCTGTTTTGATAAAAAAATTCGTAATAATTCTTTAATGAATTAAAATAAGCACTCAAAATTCATTTGAAACATATCTTCGACATAATTTCGCAGGAACAAACATGTAGAGAAAGGCCCCCAGGTAACTGGGTAAAGGGTAAGTGATTCTGCATCAGCAACCTCAACCACTCGGCCACGGAGGCCCTTTTGGACACTGGCTACTACCTAGATGCCGACTCATATATAAAAGACAGAAAAATATTGAAATATTGTTTTTTAGCTCGACTATTCGAAGAATAGTCTAGCTATTCTACTCACCCTGGCGTCGGCGTCGGCGTCGGCGTCGGCGTCACACCTTGGTTAAGTTTTTGCATGCAAGTACATACAGCCATCAATTAAAGGCATATAGCTTTGAAGCTTATTTTTTCTTTTTCTAGGTCAATTACCAACCTCTCTGGGTCAAGTCCCATAACTCTGACATGTATTTTGAGCAAATTTTGCCCCTTTTTGGACTTAGAAAATTTTGGTTAAAGTTTTACATGCAAGTTACTGTCTCCAAAACTAATGCAGATATTGATTTGAAACTTCACATGTGTCTTCGGGGTTATAAAGCTAGTTGATAGCAGCAAGTCCCATAACTCTGACTTTCATTTTGGCCAAATTATGCCCCCTTTTGGACTTAGAAAATTCTGGTTAAAGTTTTGCGTGCAAGTACATACAGCTATTTCTAAAAGGCATATAAATTTGAAACTTACTTTTTCTTTTTCTAGATCAATTACCAACCTCACTGGATCAAGTCCCATAACTCTGGCATGTATTTTGGGCAAATTATGCCCCCTTTTGGACTTAGAAAATTTTGGTTAAAGTTTTACATGCAAGTTACTATCTCCAAAACTAATGCAGATATTGATTTGAAACTTCACATGTGTCTTCGGGGTTATAAAACTAGTTGATAGCAGCAAGTCCCATAACTCTGACTTTCATTTTGGCCAAATTATGCCCCCTTTTGGACTTAGAAAATTCTGGTTAAAGATTTGCGTGCAAGTACATACAGCTATTTCTAAAAGGCATATAGATTTGAAACTTACTTTTTCTTTTTCTAGATCAATTACCAACCTCACTGGGTCAAGACCCATAACTCTGACATGTTTTTTGAGCAAATTATGCCCCCTTTTAGACTTAGAAAATTCTGGTTAAAGTTTTACATGCAAGTTATTATTTCCAAAACTAATGCAGATATTGATTTGAAACTTCACATGTGTCTTCGGGGTTATAAAACTAGTTGATAGCAGCAAGTCCCATAACTCTGACCTTCATTTTGGCCAAATTATGCCCCCTTTTGGACTTAGCAAATTCTGGTTAAAGTTTTGCGTGCAAGTACATACAGCTATTTCTAAAAGGTATATAGATTTGAAACTTATTTTTTCTTTTTCTAGATCAGTTACTAACCTCACTGGATCAAGTCCCATAACTCTGGCATGTATTTTGGGCAAATTATGCCCCCTTTTGGACTTTGAAAATTCTGGTTAAAGTTTTACATGCAAGTTTCTATCTCCAAAACTAATGCAGATATTGAATTGAAATTTCACATGTGCCTTCGGGGTTATAAAACTAGTTGATAGCAGCAAGTCCCATAACTGATATGCATTTTGGTCAAATTATTCCCCCTTTTGAACTTAAAACTCTTTTGATATTTAACCTTTTTGGGTAATATTTTCCTGCTTCTGGGACAATATTTCGAATAGTCGAGCTTGGCTGTCTTATGGACAGCTCTTGTTCTAGAATTAGAGTTGTCCCAAAGATTATTGCGATAGGCCCTCAATGCCCACAAACGTATTATTAGGCTAAAGGTCATTTGTGTACATTTACAGATCAAAACACGCAAAATAGAAGTTATAATATGTTCTTTTCATATTTGGACAAAATGTAGATCTATATTAGTCATAAGAAAAAAAAAAGCAGCAAACAACACTGCTCTTGAGCAGCATGGGAATCCAGTCTGAAACTTTCTAACTTTTTTTAACTACCTGCAAATTGACAAAATGATAATCGACGAATGAATGATAAACTCGATGGATGCCAATTAACACTAATTAGAGCAAATATAGTGAGATCTTTAATGCGTGATTTCTTCTGGTTAAAACAATTAGAATATCTATTTATATATCGGTATGGGGCCTCCGTGGCCGAGTGGTTAGAGTCGTTGACTCAAACCATTTGCCCCTCATCGATGTGTGTTCGAAACCTCATTTGTGGCGTAGAATTCTTCACGTGAGGAAGCCATCCAGCTGGCTTACGGAAGGTCGGTGGTTCTACCCAGGTGCCCGCTCGTGATGAAATATGCACGGAGGGGCACCTGGGGTCTTCCTCCACCATTAAAGCTGGAAAGTCACCATATGACCTAAAATTGTGTCGGTGCGACAATAAACCCAACAAAATAATAAATAAATATATATCGGTATATAACATTTTATTATAGATATCATTATAATATTTAAAGTCATTAGATCTAGATCTTTGTACTTTTTTACTTAAATGATTTTTGTGCTTGTGTCCGAGTTGACAGGAATTGTAAAAATTTCGTCGGCCTTCCTCGGCCTCTCTAAAAAAAGTTTTGAAACATCTTCAGTTTCCATCAAGCTTTTACGAACATAGATTTTACGATATCGATTTATAAGACTGTAAATTCGATTTCTCGAAACTACATTTTGTTTGACCTTGAAATTTTAATAAATTGCACATGTTAGATGTTAAATATAGATAAGTTACTGCTGCTAAAATTAAATATGTCGCTAAAATACTGAAAACGTACTGAATATCATTGATTTTCAAATTTTTAAAAATGGCAGACTGAAAACTTCTGTATTTGCGCAAATTGACTTAACAACGGCATAAATAAAGGGTGTTTCTGCACAGTGGCCAGTTACTGTCGACAGCCAGCCAGACCCAAACCCGCTCTATATAGTTTTTCAAGTTAAAATGTTCAAAACTGCATAGGCCATAATTATAAGGCTTAAGTAAACTGTGTCATTTGTTGCATTAATGACTTGAAAATATATGCCAAGCATGTATTTTTCCATGACATTCTTTAATTATATGATTTCAAAAAAGAGGAAATAGAAATAAAAGCTGTGAGTAGCCAGACACAGCTGCAACTTCATTTTATGGTTTAGTGTTTTCAATAAAATTTTAATGAGGCTACTTAAGACCACACAGCAGATGACAGAATGTACATGTTTTCATGACATTTTGTTGAATGGTTTTACCTTACCAAGTCATTGTGTGGTGTATCAGAATGTTATCCCCACCTGTGGTGGAGGGATACAGTTTTTGCATTGTCTGTTCATGTGAAACCATAATTATCTATGACACTTAAATAAAAAATGGTGGAAATGTTAACTGCTGTAGGGAAATGCCACCCTGTAAGTTTGGAACAGATAGTTTGAGTAAGACAAGATTTATAGATCTTTGTAATTGTATATATAGTATTTTATGCCATTTTCTGTCCATCCAGAGTCATATCTCAGACATGGTTGGAAGGATTTCAATAGAACATTGTAGAAATATTACTGCTATTAACTGCTATATAGGATAATGCAGCCCTATATATTTTATGATGCACGGAGGGGCACCTGGGGTCTTCCTCCACCATTAAAAAGCTGGAAAGTCGCCATATGACCTATCATGTGTCGGTGCGACGTTAAATCCAAAAAAAAAAAAAAAAAAAAAAAAAAAAATATATATTTTATGAGTTTTCCTTTCGAAAACTGGCCAGATCCCTTAATGGGTTCCAGAGTTATGGCCCTTAAAGGGCCAAAATTTGCTATTTTTGGCTTGTGAACGTGAGAGATACCACATTTAATAAAACTTGCACACAACTTGTATTGGCATAATATCTTGGTTCCTTTTGAAAACTGGCCAGATCCCGTCATGGGTTCCAGAGTTATGGCTCCTTAAAGGGCCAGAATTTGCTATTTTGGCTTTTGCAGTCATATAGAGACTTCATTTATGGTTTGATTTGATACAAATATGCAAAATATCTTCAACAACAATAATTATTTGATTCCATGATGAATCTGTCAGATCCAGTCATAAGTTCCGGAGTTCAGCCCCTAATTGACCCCTAAAAGAGACAAAATTTGATAACTTTTACCTTCTGAACACGATAGAAGTGACATTTTATATTTGATTTTAACGACACTTACACCCAACTTAAGTCACAATAAGATCTCAGTTAATTTCGAAATCTGACTAGATTCCATCATGGCTTCTAGAGTTGCTACAAAATTTTCTATTTTGGCCTTTTCAGCCATATCATTTATGCTTTGATTTGATACAAACTTGCACAGAATGATTATCTTGATGATCTCTAAGCCTTGATTGAAACTAGGTCATATTGGGTCAAAAACTAGGTCATCAGGTCAAATAAAAGGTAAAGCTTGTTAACAACCTTGAGGCCCCATTTATGACCCTATCTTGGTGAAACTTAGTCAGAATGTTTATCTTGATGGTTTCTAGGCCAAGTTTGAAACTGGGTCATATGGGGTCAGAAACTAGGTCACCCAGTCAATTCAAAGGAAAAGCTTGTTCATTTAATGTGCATGAAACTTGGTCGGAATGTTTGTCTACATGAGATATCATATGAATTTTTATCTGGGACATGTGGGGTCAAAAACTAGGACACCAGGTCAAATTAAAGAATAAGCTTGTTTACACCCTAGGGGGCACATTTTTATGCCCCGGGCATCTACTGATGCAGGAGGCATATAGTAATTGTCCTGTCTGTTTGTTTGTTCGTTCGTATGTCTGTACGAGGTTAACCAAATGGGACTGTTTCGTCTAGCATCAATACCCCTTACTAGAATGACTTGATACTAATACAGATGTAACCTGTAACCATTCCTCATCTTCAAATATCACCTGACCTCAGTTTGACCTTGACCTCGACCTCGTTTTGGACTTAGGTTGCTTTGTATCAACAAGGATGCCACCGGGGGCATCAAGCGTTTATTGAACGCAGCTCCTTGTTTATTCTATCTTTATAAATTTTGATCAGAATGTTTGTTATCATGTAGTCTTGGACAAGTTCGTATCTGGGTAATGTGAGGTAAAAATTGACGTTACTAGGTCAAATCAAAGAAAATGCTTGTTTACACTCAAGATGCCACATTTTTTGGTCCAATCTTACTGAAAATTAGTCAGAATATTTGTCTCCATGACTGTAATCACTAGGTAAAACATGTTTACACTGTTATGGTGTGTTACACAGGGGAGCGACCTAGGGCCATCTTGGCCCTCTTGTTGAGATTAGTATAGGAAGACGGAACTTTAGGCTCTTTGTAATTATTAACATATATAGTACACAAATAGTCTATTTTCTCAATGTCGAGGGGCCACTTTAACATACCTTAAGTCCTATAATGTCAGTAAACTTGGCTGCCAGGGGGCGTGGTCACTTTTTTATGAATACTATACTTGAAGTTACCCAAATTATTGCCCTAAGGTAAAAGAAAATTGGCCAGGCCCCTGTATCTGACAGTTACACACTGTAGGCTTTTATTAGCTCACCTGAGCACAAAGTGCTCAGGGTGAGGTATTGTGATCGCTCCACGTCCGGCGTCCGTCCGTCCGTCCGTCCGTCCGTCGTCCGTCCACACTTTCCTTTAAACAACATCTCCTCCTAAACCAACAGGCCAATTTTGATGAAACTTCACAGGGATGTCCTTGGGTGGCCCCCTTTCAAAAATTGTTCAAAGAATTGAATTCTATGCAGAACACTGGTTGCCATGGCAACCGAAAGGAAAAACTTTAAAAATCTTCTTCTCAAAAACCAGAAGACCTAGAGCTTAGATATTGGTGTGAAGCATTGCCTAGTGGACCTTACCAAGTTTGTTCAAATCATGACCCCGGGGTCAAAATTGACCCCGCCCCAGGGGTCACTTGATTTTACATAAGAAAATCTTAAAAAATCTTCTTCTCAAAAACCAGAAGCCTTAGAGCTTAGATATTTGACATGTAGCATTGCCTAGTGGACCTCTACTAAAATTGTTCAAATCATGACCCCGGGGTCAAAATTGACTCTGCCCCAGGGGCACTTGATTTTACATAGGAAAATCTTCAAAAAATTTCTAAAAATAAACCAGAAGGCCTAAAGCTTAGATATTTCACATGTAGCATTGCCTAGTGGACCTCTACAAAATTTGTTCAAATCATGGCCCCCGGGGTCAAAATTGACCCCGCCCCAGGGTCACTTGATTTTACATAAGAAAATATTTAAAAAATCTTCTTCTCAAAAACCAGAAGCCTAGAGCTTAGATATTTGACATGTAGCATTGCCTAGTTGACCTCTACTAAAGTTGTTCAAATTATGACCCGGGGGTCAAAATTGACCCCGCCCTAGGGGTCACTTGACTTTACAACGGAAAAATCTTCAAAAGTTTTCTAAAAACAAACCAGAAGGCCTAGAGCTTAGATATTTCACATGTAGCATTACCTAGTGGACCTCTACAAAATTTGTTCATATCATGACCCCCTGGGTCAAAATTGACCCGCCCCAGAGGTCACTTGATTTTACATAGGAAAATCTTCAAAAATTTTCTAAAAATAAACTAGAAGGCGTAGAGACTAGATATTTGACATGTAGCATTGCCTAGTGGACCTCTACAAAATTTGTTCAAACCTTGTCCCCCGGGGTCAAAATTGACTCCGCCCTAGGGGTCACTTGATTTTACATAGGAAAATCTTAAAAAAAAATTCTAAAAATAAACCAGAAGGCCTAGATCTTAGATATTTGACATGTAGCATTGCCTATTAGACTTTTACAAAGTTTATTCAAATCATGACCCCTGGGGTCAAATTGACCCTGCCCCATGGGGTTACTTGATTGTACATAGAAAAATCTTCAAAATTTTCTAAAAATAAACCAGAAGAGCTTAGATATTTGACATGTAGCATTGCCTAGTGGACCTCTACAAAAAGTTTTCAAATCTTGTTTTTAAAGTTACTTAAAGAAAATTTCAACTATATTTTCTCATAATTCTTTTGATTGATTTCTATTATGATCTTTTGACCTTGAAGACTTGTCCTTAAGTGCAATGATAACAGGTGAGCGATATAGGGCCATCATGGCCCTCTTGTATTAGAAACTTTGAAAATCTTCTTCTCTGAGTCAATAATAGAGCCTTGATATATGGAGTGATATCAGATTTGTAATGTCTACCATAATTGTTCAAATTATTGCCCTAGGTTCAAAAGTGTGTATGATATGTATATAATATAGTATAACAGAGAAGAAACCTAACTCTGTACTAATACAAACACACTTGAAGCCTTGTACACAGGTTAGCGCTATAGGGTCAATGACCCTCTTGTTTAAATGTACATTGTAACACTTTCAACTCCCGGACTACCTGGAGAAATATGTTAGACATACAATAATCAAAAAAGTAACAACAAAATGTCTTCTACAAAATAGAATGTGAACAGGCAAAATTCATGTAATATAGGAAAAATTGTGCTGTTCAATTAAGAATAACCTGTTTTGAAAGTTTTTTTCTCCTTATTTTATGAACAGTTTGGTGTCTTCTTTATGTATATGTGGTATAAAAGTTAAAACAAAAATTTAACTGAGGGGTGGTTTCAGAGGGCTTATTATAATATGGGTATTGCCTTAATTGGACTGTGAATTACAATATAAACTCACAATGGTGTGCTAATATTTTCATTGTACTTTCAGGAGACATCTTTGTTTTTTCTCCGACATCAGATGTGAAAGCTGCCAGGTTAAAAAGTTGACACAGTTCCTGCAGAGTTACAGACAGCTATGGAATCTGAAAGGTAATGCAGGTCTAGTTAGGAATAAATCACTGAATACATTTAGCTATTGATTCACATTAATAACATATTTTTGGTGGACATGCACATGTATGAACTGTTCCAACCAGGTTAGAGCTAGTCAGATCATTCTTATGAATAAAGGGTATCAGCTCTCAGTATTGAAACAAAACAAATTACAGCTCAAAAAATGAGAATATTGAACAACAACCACGTAAGATTGAATTGTCTGATTGGAAATATAATGGAACCCTAGTGTACCACTGGAATGCAAGAATGCAGGTGTGAAGTGCAGCTCGTGATATTCCATTGATACATTTTCATGATTTGCTTACTTTTTAGCTCGACTATTCGAAGAATAAGTAGAGCTATCCTACTCACCACGGCGTCGGCGTCGGCGTCACACCCTGGTTAAGTTTTTCGTACCAGTCCACATTTTGACAAAGTCTTTTGAGATAAAGCTTTGAAACTTTCAACACTTGTTGACCATCACCATGTCCAGTTATAGGCAAGAGTACATAACTCTGTCAAGCATTTTGACTGAATTATGGCCCCTTTTGACTTAGAAATCTTGGTTAAGTTTTTCGTACCAGTTCATATTTTGACAAAGTCTTTTGAGATAAAGCTTTGAAACTTTCAACACTTGTTTACCATTACCATGTCCAGTTGTAGGCAAGAGTACATAACTCCATCAAGCATTTTGGTTGAATTATTGAAATCTTGGTTAAGTTTTTCGTACCAGTCTACATTTTGACAAAGTCTTTTGAGATAAAGCTTTGAAACTTTCAACACTTGTTTACCATCACAATGCCCAGTTGTAGGCAAGAGTACATAACTCCATCAAGCATTTTGGCTGAATTATGGCCCCTTCTGACTTAGAAATCTTGGTTAATTTTTTCATACCAGTTTATATTTTGTGTAAAGTGTTTGACATATGGCTTTGAAACTTTTATATCTTGTTCAGTATTATAGTCTCTATCAATAGGCAAGAGTACATAACTCTGTCATCTTTTTTGGCTGAATTATGGCCCTTTTTGAACTTGGAAATTGGTTCTGTTTTCGTATATATTCATATTTTGTCAAGACTATTTGACATATGGCTTTGAAACTTTATATATTTGTTTATCATTATGATTTCCATCTGTAGGCAAGAGTACATAACTCTGACAACTATTTTGGCTGAATTATGGCTCTTTTTGGACTTTGAAATTTTTGTCAAAACTGTTTGAACTGTGGCTTTGAAACTTTTAACACTAGTATATCAACATGATTTCCATCTATAGGCAAGTGTACATAACTCTGTCAACTATTTTGACTGAATTATGACCCTTTTTGGACTTGAAAATTAGTTAAATTTTTCATACAAGTCCATATTTTGCCTATCATATAACTTAACATATTTGCCATCATGGTCACACATTGCCATTTAGTGCAAGACTAATCGAAATCCACAAATACAAGAACATTTTTTGTTTAATCCCTTTTTTTCTTTTGTCTGAAAATGTATGGAAATATTTTGACCCCATTCTTCAATCAATTCTTCGAATAGTCGAGCGCGCTGTCATCCGACAGCTCTTGTTAGCTCAACTATTCGAATACTCACCACGGCATCGGCCATCACCATGTCCAGTTGTAGGCAAGAGTACATAACTCTGTCAAGCATTTTGACTGAATTATGGACCCTTTTGACTTAGAAATCTTGGAACTCCATCTAGGATTTTGGCTGAATTATGGCCCCTTTTTGACTTAGAAATCTTGGTTAAGTTTTTCGTACCAGTCCACATTTTGACAAAGTCTTTTGAGATAAAGCTTTGAAACTTTCAACACTTGTTAACCATTACCATGTTCAGTTATAGGCAAGAGTTCATAACTCCATCAAGGATTTTGGTTGAATTATGGCCCCTTTTGACTTAGAAATCTTGGTTAAATTTTTTGTACCAGTTCATATTTTGTGTAAAGTGTTTGACATATGGCTTTGAACCTTTTATAACTTGTTCATTATAATAGTCTCTATCAGTAGACAAGAGTACATAACTCTGTGATCAATTTTGGCTGAATTATGGCCCTTTTTGGATTTGGAAATTAGTTCCGTTTTCGTACATGTCCGCGTTTTGTCAAAACTATTTGAACTGTGGCTTTGAAACTTTTAACTCTAGTTTATCAACATGATTTCCATATGTAGGCGAGAGTACATAACTCTGTCAACTTTTTTGACTGAATTATGGCCCTTTTTGGACTTAGAAATTGGTTAAATTTTTCATACAAATCCATATTTTGCCTAACATATAACATAACATATTTGCCATCATGGTCACACATTGCCATTTAGTGCAAGACTAATCAAAATTCACAAGTACAGGAACATTTTTGTGTTTAATCCATTATTTCTTTTTTCTGAAAATCTCTGGTAATATTTTGACCCCCTTCTTCAATCAATTTTTCGAATAGTCGAGCGCGCTGTCATCCGACAGCTCTTGTTATGCCCCTGCATTTATGTGGGTAAGGGGACATATAGCATTGTGGCTGTCTATACATCCTGTGTCCATCTCCTCATACACTGTTAGCCTGATTTGCTTCAAACTTTCTGATGTGAACAAGCTTGATATTCAGATGTCCGTAAAGGAAGTTGTTTTTTTTCTGTGAATATTTTTGCTGCAGTTATGACCTGTTGATAGTTTTGCTGTATAGAACATGGAGAAAATTCTTGTGTATCCAACTCCTCAAACACTATTAAAAGGATATGTTTGAAAGTTTCACAGAGTAAGGACCTTCATGTGAAGATGACCATAAAGGATGCTTTTTTTTCTGGAACTATGGCCTTTTCTTTATTTCACAAAATTAGTGAAGAAATTTGGTGTGTTCACCTCCTCAAACACTTTTTGAAGAAATGGATTCTAGGTTGCTCAGCTGCACGATCTTATCTAAATACAATAGATTGTTGCAAAATGGATGAGAGATCAGTATCAGTCTTCAACTGGAAATTTTTATGCCCCCGAAGGGATGCATATAGTTTTTGAACCGTCTGTCGGTCTGTCAGTCTGTCGGTCTGTATGTCTGTCCGCAATTTTCATGTCCGGTCCATATCTTTGTCATCGATGGATGGATTTTCAAATAACTTGGCATGAATGTGTACCACAGTAAGACGACATGTCGCGCGCAAGACCCAGGTCTGTAGCTCAAAGGTCAAGGTCACACTTAGACGTTAAAGGATAGTGCATTGATGGGCGTGTCCGGTCCATATCTTTGTCATCCATGGATGGATTTTCAAATAACTTGGCATGAATGTGTACCACAGTAAGACGACGTGTCGCACGCAAGACCCAGGTCCGTAGCTCAAAGGTCAAGGTCACACTTAGACGTTAAAGGTCTTTTTTCATGATAGTGCATTGATGGGCGTGTACGGTCCATATCTTTGTCATTCATGCATGGATTTTAAAATAACTACGCATGAATGTGTGACACAGTAAGACGAAGTGTTGCGCGCAAGACCCAGCTCCGTAGGTCAAAGGTCCTAAACTCTAACATTGGCCATAACTATTCATTCAAAGTGCCATCGGGGGCATGTGTCATCCTATGGAGACAGCTCTTGTTATCCCCCGACGAAAGTCGGAGGGATATAGTTTTGGCGTTGTCCGTCCGTCCATCCGTCCGTCCTTCCGTCCGTCTTTCCGTCCGTCCGTCCGTCCTTCGGTCTTTTCGTCCGTCCGTCCGTCCGGAGCCATATCTAGGAAATGGTTGGGAATATTTATTTAAAACTTCATATACATGTTCACCACAATGAGTTCTTGCGGCCCGTCAAGTTTCAGTCAGATTGCCCAAGTAACACCAGAGTTATGGCCCTTAGAAGTTTCTAGTGTTAACTATATAGGGTACTATAAATATGGTAATTTCTGCATCATAACTTTTGATATATTTGACCTAGAACTATGAAACTTAAACAGAATTTAGATCACCATAATGTGGTTGTGTACACACAATTTCTTTGGATTTATTTGTAAATTAAGAGTTATTGCCCTTTAATTGTATAAAAATCCACATATTTGTACATAACAAACTTACCATTTGGTAGAATTTCATTAAGTTTCTTTCATTCTTTTCCATGAACATTTATTGTAAACATGTAAAGTTGTGTACCCACACCTGGTCCCCCCCTTACCTTGATCACACACCTCCCCCCCTATCCCCGACACTCACCCCCACCCCAAAAAAAAAAAAAAAAAAAAAAAAAAAAAATTCATTCCTTATTTTAGATTTTTTTCAAACAAACTTCATATACATGTTCACCTCTATGAGGTTATGGGTCCCATCAAGTTTCAGACAGATTGCCCAAGTAACACCAGAGTTATGGCCCTTAGAAGTTTCTAGTGTTAACTATATAGGGTACTATAGATCTATAGATATGCCAATTTCTGCATCATAACTTTTGATATATTTGACCTAGAACTATGAAACTTTAACAGAATTTAGAGCACTATAATGTGGTTGTGCACAGACAATTTTGTACGGATTTCTTTTTGTAACTTCAGAGTTATTGCCCTTTAATTGTCTAAAAATCCACATATTTGTACATAACAAACTTACCATTTGGCAGAATTTCATTAAATTTCATTCATTCTTTTCTGTGAACATTATTATAAACATGTGAAGTTGCGCACCCACACCTGGTCACCCACTTGCCTTGGTCACACCCCTCCCCCTCCCAAACCCCCACCCCCCTCCCCCACCTCCCAAAATATTTTTTTTTTCATTTCTTATTTTAGATTTTTTTCAAACCTTCCAAGTTGTACCATTCCCCCACCTCACTTCTCCACCCAGTCATGCCCACCACTGATCATGCATCCTCTGCCCCCCCACCCCCTCTCCAACTTCACCCTTTTACCTTTTTTTTTTTTTTGTTCATTTTTAATTTTCAATCAATATTTATAATCAACATGTGAAATTTTGTTTCCTCTCCCGTTCCCCTGCACCCCCACCCCCTAAAAAAATAAATATATACATATATCTATATATAGATATATATATTTCCATTCCTTTTTTTTTTTTTTTTTTTAAATGTTCAAACCTTCAACATGTTAAGTTGTGACTGCACAAACCTTGCCCTCAGCCATGTTCAAGATATCTTATCTGTGTTCTCTTAAGGACATCTGATCTTTTAAGTGAACTTGTAAAACAGCAACACCTGGTGCCAAACCACTCAAAGACAATATTTCATTCCAGTTAAACTTCAAGCTCACATTTCAATTAACTGCATTTAATTTTAAAAGCTAAGCTTATTACAGTAAGCATATCCCATTCAAAATAAATTCTTTAGTCAGGATCAAAGTATCATACATTTATTATGTACTCTTTAATTAAACATTTGTTTTCTGTTAAATTGATTTTGACTAATGAAATTATTTGCTTCTTATTAACATCCTTAACTTTTTGCCGGATATATCTTTTTGCCATTCCTCACCACAAACCCTTTCGGCGGGGGATACCAATTCATCGAATTTGCTTGTTTATTTTGTATTTTCACCAATAGGGGTCAATCTGACTAAAGTACTTGACCTTCTAAACGAAGATCTGAGAACGACCCATTCACATTCGTCTTCTATATATTTTGGATTTCCAATATTGCTATTTTTATTTTCGCAAATCTGTTTTTATTTTAACCAATCAGACGACTTGTTCGCATGTCAAAGAGTAAGAAAAATTTGCAGTCAGTCCAGGGATCGAACCCGGGACCCCTCGTTTACAAAGCAAGTGCCCTACCGACTGAGCTAACCGGCTATCCGACATCTTACGACATAAGAATTGTAGATATGAAAAACCAAGGCTTTTTTAAGCTTGCAGAATGTTGTAAGTTAGGTTTTGATTGGCTAGCGGAAGGGTCGTCAGAACGAGGCTATCAATAGCTCGTTTTCAGATCCTAAGCGTAGCGTAATAGGAGATGTACTTTAGTCAGATTGAAAAAGGGGTGTAACGATACATCGAAATATTGATCGATGCAATGCGATACTGAGTGTCCCAATAGTATGCATCGATAGAAAAGTCATGATCCAATAACAATCGCCGATAGTTCCTTCAACAATCGATAGTTTCGATTGTTTTGAAATTTTAGTAAATACAGAAATAATGAATAATTTATAAACCAGGAAACAGAGCCAGCTTTCATTTGCACCTCGGAAAATGTTTACGTCTCCATTACAATAATTACCCTCATGGAATTAAACTACCATAAAGGACTGAGAAGTCTGGGAGATAATTAATAAATTTAGTTTCTTAGACAATCACAGAAATGGCCGATTCGTTTGAGTATACCTTGCATAGGTTTATTGTTTTACTTACTGTTTCAAAGCCATGGAAGGCAAGAAATAGAAAAAATGTTAAAAATATTTAATGTTAGATTTATTTCTGTCCATTTCAGTTATACAAACATCTCAATGTGTATTAACAGCATTTATAAACCATGCCGTGTCTTACACTGTAATAATGCCAGTTGGTAGTTTTACTGTATAAAACATGGTGGCCGATAACTATTGCAATAGTATCGCAATAGTAACCTGCAATAGAATAGTATCGCAATAGTTTTTCAGCAATGTCAGTAGTATTGCAATAGTCAAAATTGGCCTCAATAGTCACCCCTATTCACCAAGGAAACAAATGAAGGGATATTTGCTGAGTTAGAATGTGCATCTCTTTATACAGTCAATTTTGCATACATTGTAGTGTCTCACATAAGGTACAAAGAACAAAATGACCATAAATGCTATTCCTAGGGATGTTAAATGTGAATTTGCAGGTTTCAAAATTCAGTAAATGAAATATGGGAAATTTTTGTTCCATTTTAACCCTTATCATGCTAGAAATGACTGATTTTGCCTTTGCGAACAGTGTAAATCATGATCAGCCTGCACATCCATGCAGTCTGATCATGATATGCACTGTTCACCATTCAGTCAGTATCTTTTTTCGTAAGCACCCCTTGTGACAGTTAATGATACTGTCCAGATTGAAAGGTGGACAAATTCATTATAGAAATTTAGCAGGGTTAGGGTTAATCAAGTTTTTGGATTGACATGATAACAGAATTTGTGAGAATAGTTACCTTGTGCACAATTACCCGCCCGCTTTAGCTCAATAAGGAGAGCATCAGTCTATGGATTGCGGGGTTGTGAGTTCGATCCTCGGGCTGGGTGTTTTGTTGTCCGTGATGATTTGATAAAAGACATTGTGTCTGAAATCATTCGACCTTCACCTCTGGTTCATATGGGGAAGTTGGCAGTTACTTGCAGAGAACAGGTTTGTACTGGTACAGAATCCAGGAACACTGGTTAGGTTAACTGCCCACAGTTACATGACTGAAATACTCAGTCTGTTGAAAATGACCTTAAACCCAGGAAAAAACAAACAAACTGTGCACAATTATTTTTCATGTTTAATTTTTAGCTTGACTATACGAAGTATGGAGAGCTATCCTACTCGACCCAGCGTCTGCGTCGGTGTCCGTTAAATTTAAAGTTTTATTGCACTTTCTCTTTATCTTTGTAATTACTTGATAGAATTACTTCAAACTTAAAACAATTGTTCGTCATGATCTCCCACATCATATGGCACAAGGGGTCTTAACTCTGGCACCAAGATTTCATGAATTATCCCCCCTTTTTATTTAGAATTTCAGGTTAAAGTTTTGGTGCACTTTTACTTTATCTCAATTATTACTAAATGGATTTGATTCAGACTTAAAACAGTTGTTCAGCATCATCACCCACATCATATGGCACAAGGGTCATAACTCTGGTACCAATATTTCATGAATTATCCCCCCATTTTACTTAAAATTTAAGGTTAAAGTTTTGGTGCACTTTCACTTTATCTCAATTATAACTAGGTGCATTTGATTCAAACTTAGAATAGTTTTTCAGTATCATCACTCACATCATATTACACAAGGGCCATAACTCTTGCACCATTATTTCATGAATAATCCCCCCTGTTACTTAGAACTAAAGGTTAATTTTGATGCATTTTCACTATATCTCAAGTTATTACAAAATGGATTTGATTCAGCATGACACAAGGTGCATCACTGTTGCACCAATATTTCATGAATTATTCCCCCTTTTTGCTAAGAATTATACAAAATATTTAATATTTTGATATACTTGATCATTATCTCTCTTATTACTTAATACTTTTGACACAGACTAGAGCTATTATCCAATATTTCATCCATGTTGGAGTCATTAAACACTCCAGTGACAGCTCCTGGTGAGCTTCAACAGATGTGTCCAGTTTCACTACCCAGCATCGAAATAGTGGAGCACACTGTCTCCTGTGACAGCTCTTGTATTTGATTACAACAGAAATTTAAGAAGAGTTGAAACTAACATGATAGTTTATATGTTGCAGATTGTGGAAGACTACGAGTGATGCTATTGTATCTCAGGAAATGCATCGGGCCACACAGGAGTCCATACTGGAAGAAGACAAAGGAAGGAGTTGCAGGTGACTGGATATATAATCATATTGAGTAAGTGTCTGAAGGTCCTTTCATGGAAACAAGGACTTTACACTCATTACACTCACTGATTTGATATACAAGGACTTCATTGTAGTCAAACAAGACTTTAAAAAATCCAGCGTTTTTCCAGGTATGCATTATTGGAAGGATTTTCATATAACTGATGTCAAATTCATTTGTTTACCACATCAAAACAAAATGCACAGCACTTACCATCCCAGTATCTAAGTTGTGTTTGGTGGTATAAATCACCTTCAGATACAGCTCTAGTTAACAGAGCTCCGGAAATTTTGAGAACTCAATCGGTCCGAAACGAAAATCACGACCTCTGTGCTACCCCACCCACCGTATAACCAATATATCATATTTGTAAAACATGATAGAGTAAGAAATAAGTATGTCATGCATTAAAAAATGATGTACCGGTCACCGCTAGTTACCATACAATGAAAAGAGTTATTCAGTTTTATATGTGATAGTTACTTTGTTTAAATTTTGATGTTTTTCCGAGAAAATACTTGCAAGGGTAAAATTGCCGAGGCATTGTTTTCTTGTGCACCTAACTAGTCTAAAACCCAAGGCATGTGACTTCGGTACCGTATACATGGCAGATACTTTATGATGTTTCCACATTATTTGACGGAATTTTACAAAATACAACGCATCAAAGTGATTTACTCAACACAGTCTCTGCCAAACATCCTCAGTATATTTAGAATACTGTGCTGCAGACCAAATGTGTATGTTAGGCCTAAAAAAAATTCTTTGTTTCCGGTAAAATGCTAAAAAAATTAGGGTAGCTAGGTCGGAAAATTTTTTGGTGGGGAATTTTTTTTTTATTAAGGGAGACTTTTCGGAAATTATTTTTGTGTCAAAAAATGAATACAAATAAGGGGGTTATGCCTTTAGGGCACCAGTAAGTTGATTTCTAACATCACTGGCCATGTTTAAAGCATAAAAAAAGCAGTTTTGCAACTTTCTGTAAAAAAGTTGAAAAAATACTCTCCAAGGCCATAAAAATATTTAGGGTCAGGCCAAAAATTTAGGGTAGGTCGGGATACCGGAAACAAACAATTTTTTTTTATGCCTTATGTGAAGCTGAGACCGGATTTCCCGTGTGAATAGTACCAAAAGGTCACGTGGATTGGCCACGTATATTTCATTTCACTGGCGTTGTACTTCAATAAGCAACTACATTTTATAAAGTTGTATGTTCTCTTGTGATGTAAACAAAATAGAAACGTTTTTTTTTTTAAAAGACCGATTTGATAAACAGCACCACTCCGGTTTTCTTTATCATTTAAGTTGGCCAGTCCATTTTTATGCCCCCAGCTTCTACTGATGCGGGAGGCATATAGTGATTGTCCTGTCCGTCCGTCCGTTCGTTCATCCGTCCGTATGAGGTTAACCAAATGGGACCGTTTCGTCTAGCATCAGTACCCCTTACTAGAATGACTTGATACTAATGCAGATGTAACCTGTGACCATTCCTCATCTTTAGACATCACCGACCTCAGTTTGACCTTGCTCTTGACCTCATTTTGGACTTAGGTTGCTTTATATGGGCCATCTCTTGGTTAACCAAATGAGACCGTTTCGTCTAGCATCAATACAGCTTACAAGAATGAATTGATACTAATACAGATGTAAACTGTGACCATTCCTCATCTTCAAACATCACCTGACCTCAGTTTGACCTTGACCTTGACCTCGTTTTGGACTCAAGTGCAAAGTCTATCGACATAATGCCACTGGGGGCATCAAGCGTTTTATTGAATGCAGCTCCATGTTTTTTTTGTACAGTCAGGTTGCAAAGATGATTTTCTGCACCTGTTTCAACTGGAGTCCCAATGAATCATGTAATTTTTACAAATCAGGTTACAAAAATTATTTATATTGGTTTCCTGTGTGATGTCTCATTAAATGCAATGACCATTTGTTTCTTTTACCTGTCTTCAAACATAGCCTTTTGAAATAAAACAATTTGTCAGCTAATGATCTAAATAAAAGAAATGGGTACCTGTCAAAAGCATTTGGAGACAGTCAGAAGCATTTGGAAACCAGTCAAAAATGTTTAATACATTGCAGTCGGCTGCCTGCAAACATTAAAGGATGTTCCGCACGAGCACTGTTGTGTCATATGCTAATTACGGACCGATTACCTAGGTGACAGTCAGACCATTTGACACGTTTATTGATTATCTGAGGTTGCGACCAACAGTGCTTGGCAGGTGATTGTGTATTGAGATTTCAGACCAAAATTTATACTTTTTATATGCCCGAAGGGACGTATTATGTTATGACGCTGGTGTCCGTCTGTCTCTCTGTTAGCAATTTCGTGTCCACTCTGTAAATCTTGAACCCCTTGAAGGATTTCAAGGAAACTTGACACAAATGTTCACCACACCGAGACGACGTGCAGAACGCATGTTTTGGATGTCTCGCTTCAAGGTCAAGGTCACACTTAGAAGTCAAAGGTGATATCAGTTTGTTTCATGTCCGCTCTGTAACTCTTGAACCCCTTGAATGATTTCAAAGAAACTTGACAAAAATATTCACCACACCAAGACAACATCCAGAGCGCATGTTCCAGATGACTCGCTTCAAGGTCAAGTTCACACTAAGGGGTCAAAAGTCATATCAGTTTGTTTCATGTCCGTTCTGTAACTCTTGAACTGCTGAAAGGATTTCAAAGAAACTTGGCAGAAATGTTCACCACACTGAGATGATGTGCAGAGCGCATGTTCCGGATGACTTGCTTCAAGGTCAAGGTCACACTTAAGGGTCAAAGGTCATATATGACTTTGCTTTGTGTATATTGCTCTGCATTGCAGTGCTCTTGTTTTTATTTGGCAGATCTTTTTTTTGTTCACTTACAGTATTTTTTTTTTAATTACTTCCCTTTTATGTTACTATAAATAGCTTATTTTGAAACTTTTTTATTATTATCCCCCAGCCAAAGGGATTTTCTTCAAACTTCATACACTGATAGAACACATTGGGAGGAAGTGCAGTGTGCAAGAACAATAACTCTACCTTTCTTATTTTTTGAGTTATTCCCCTTTATCTTATTTTCTTAAAAAATTTTGTCCGGAGCATAACTCCAAAAGTACTGGAGGGATTTTCTTCAAACTTCATACACTGATAGAACACATTGGGAGGAAGTGCAGTGTGCAAGAACAATAACTCTGCCTTGCCTATTTTTTTTGAGTTATTCCCCTTTATCTTATTTTCTCAAAAAAATTTGTCTGGAGCGTAACTCCAAAAGTACTGGAGGGATTTTCTTCAAACTTCATACTCTGATAGAACACATTGGGAGGAAGTGCAGTGTGCAATAACAATAACTCTACCTTGCCTTTTTAGCTCACCTGAGCACAAAGTGCTCAGGGTGAGGTATTGTGATCGCTCACCGTCCGGCGTCCGTCCGTCCGTCCGTCCGTCCGTCCGTCCGTCCGTCCGTCCTCCGTCCACACTTTCCTTTAAACAACATCTCCTCCTAAACCAACAGGCCAATTTTGATGAAACTTCACAGGGATGTTCCTTGGATGGCCCCCTTTCAAAATTGTTCAAAGAATTGAATTCCATGCAGAACACTGGTTGCCATGGCAACCAAAAGGAAAAACTTTAAAAATCTTCTTCTCAAAAACCAGAAGCCCTAGAGCTTAGATATTTGGTGTGAAGCATTGCCTAGTGGACCTCTACCAAGTTTGTTCAAATCATGACCCCGGGGTCAAAATTGACCCCGCCCCAGGGGTCACTTGATTTTACATAAGAAAATCTTAAAAAATCTTCTTCTCAAAAACCAGAAGCCTTAGAGCTTAGATATTTGACGTGTAGCATTGCCTAGTGGACCTCTACTAAAATTGTTCAAATCATGACCCCGGGGTCAAAATTGACCTCGCCCCAGGGGTCACTTGATTTTACATAGGAAAATCTTCAAAAAATTTCTAAAAATAAACCAGAAGGCCTAGAGCTTAGATATTTGACATGTAGCATTGCCTAGTGGACCTCTACAAAATTTGTTCAAATCATGGCCCCTGGGGTCAGAATTGACCCCGCCCCAGGGGTCACTTGATTTTACATAGGAAAATATTTAAAAAATCTTCTTCTCAAAAACCAGAAGCCCTAGAGCTTAGATATTTGACATGTAGCATTGCCTAGTGGACCTCTACTAAAGTTATTCAAATTATGACCCGGGGGTCAAAATTGACCCTGCTCTAGGGGTCACTTGACTTTACATAGGAAAATCTTCAAAAGTTTTCTAAAAATAAACCAGAAGGCCTAGAGCTTAGATATTTCACATGTAGCATTACCTAGTGGACCTCTACAAAATTTGTTCATATCATGACCCCACAAGGGGTCACTTGATTTTACATAGGAAAATCTTCAAAAATTTTCTAAAAATAAACCAGAAGGCCTAGAGACTAGATATTTGACATGTAGCATTGCCTAGTGGACCTCTACAAAAAATTTTCAAACCTTATCCCCCGGGGTCAGAATTGACTCCGCCCCTAGGGGTCACTTGATTTTACATAGGAAAATCTTAAAAAAAAATTCTAAAAATAAACCAGAAGGCCTAGAGCTTAGATATTTGACATGTAGCATTGCCTATTAGACTTTTACAAAGTTTATTCAAATCATGACCCCTGGGGTCAAATTGACCCTGCCCCATGGGGTTACTTGATTGTACATAGAAAAATCTTCAAAACTTTCTAAAAATAAACCAGAAGAGCTTAGATATTTGACATGTAGCATTGCCTAGTGGACCTCTACAAAAAGTTTTCAAATCTTGTTTTTAAAGTTACTTAAAGAAAATTTCAACTATATTTTCTCATAATTCTTTTGATTGATTTCTGTTATGATCTTTTGACCTTGAAGGCTTGTCCTTAAGTGCAATGATAACAGGTGAGCGATATAGGGCCATCATGGCCCTCTTGTTTTTTAGTTATTCCCCTTTATCATATTTTCTTTAAAAAAATTGTCCGGAGCATATCTTCTTCATGTATGGAGGGATTTTTATATATCTTGGCACAAATGTTCACCACCACGAGGCGGAGTGTCATGCGCAAGAACCAGGTCCCTAGTTCTAAGGTCAAGGTCACACTTAGAGGCCAAAAGTCAGATACAAGAATGACTTTGTCCAAAGCATTTCTTCTTCATGCATGGAGGGATTTTGATGTAACTTGGCACAATTATACACCATCATGAGACGAAGTGTCATGCGCAGTTCCCTTTAGAATAACTTCCCTTTGTTTTTACTTTAAATAGCTTTTATTGTAACTTTTTCATTACTAGTCGTAGGGAAAAATCGAGACCACTTTTCTGTAGCACAACATGCATGCTACATCCGATTTTGAGGTGTATTTTGACCAATCTCTACCTGGTAAAGATGTTTTTGTGGACTTAGAATTTTTTTTTTTTTTTTTTTTTTTTTTTAAGATTAACTTCCCTTAGTTGTTACTATAAATAACTTAAATATATTGTAACATTTTTATAATTGACTGTAGGGAAAAAACAAGACCACTTTTCTGTGGTACAACATAGATGTTACTTTCCAATTTTAGGTGTATTTTAAGATATCTCTACCTGGTAAGGAGTTTTTTTGTGGACTTAGAAAAACAAAAGACTTACAATGATTACTAAACAACCACAAAATTAAAATTCCATTTGCAAATACAGCTGCTAGAGTAAAGAAATTTGCTGTGACGGGCATATATTGTGACATTCTGGCACTCTTGTTCCCTGTTAGCTTTCCATTCCTTCTTTTTACAGTAGCCATATAGAAAAACATCATAGCTATACTGTTCATGAAAATTAATAAAATTTAGCAGTAAACCACCTCACCACTGACTTATTCTTTCTTCCACATCTTTAAAACCCCTGATGCGGACCACAACTAAACGGTTCTTCAAAGCTTTCCCCAAAATTAATACTTTCAGACACTAACTTGCCATGAACTTTAGCCTTCAATTATAATATGCCCGGCGGGGGGATTTGCCATGTCTAACATGGCTCTTGTTGGCCCTAGGGAAAAACAGATACCACTTTTCTGTGGTACAACATGGATGGTACTTCTAAATTTTAGGTGTATTTTTACATACCTGTACCTGATAATGATTTTTTTTTGTGGACTTCGAATATTTTTTTTGTGGACTTAGATTTGTTTTTTGAAGTTTTCCTTTTGTTGCTTTGGGCTACAACAGTCAAGTTCTTTAAATTTTGCTCCCATCCTATGATGTAATCCTTCGGGCGTATATTGCCCTGCTTGGCGGAGCTCTTGTTTTCATTTTTACAGGACTGATTTTTTTCGGGGTTTTTTTTTCACTTTTTTTTTCACAGATCGGTCTGAAAAGTCTAAAATCAGTCCAAAACCGACAAAAACAGGCAAATTTTTCCGGAGCCCTGCTAGTTAGTACAAAGTGTATTACGCGAAAAACTCTTTATAGGTAAAATATGGAAGAAGACACTGCCTCAATTGGAAATCGATCCAACATCAACTTGAAAAGAACTGTCTAATGACAGCACGGAAGGACACTTTTTTTAATTCAATAATAAAGATCTCATTCGGTTTATGGCATGTAACCGTAGAGGGATTGATCCCGATTTTTGTCGCTTCGCAATTTAATTCAATTTAAAGTTTCCCGTGTCAATTTAAAGTTAGGCACGAAGAAAAAGCGTATTCTTCAAAAAATTCGAAAGTCAGAAGCTTTGTGCACGTGCCGGAAGGACACATTTTTAAATTTGATAGTAAATATCTTATACGGTATATCGCATGTTTCTGTAGAGGAATTGATCCTGATTTTCTATTAATTGTATAATGATTGATCCACATTTTAGGTTTGAAATAACTCTTCTGTTTGTCTTTTTGTTTTTGTTTTGGTACAAATGTTGTGATTTCAGCACCACCCGAAAAGGTGAAGCATATAAGTCTTTGTTTCGTCAATCTGTCCTGCAATTCTTGGTTAGCTAGTAGGATCAACGAATGTCCGTCGTCCATCCATTTACCGTCCGTTCACATTTAGTTTGTTTACACTCTAGCATCTAGAATTTTTAAATAATCTTAATCAATCTTGGTCACAATGTTTCTGGTCACAAGACCTCGGATGAGTTTGATTATGGACTAGATCAAATCAATATGTCCAGAGTTATGTGCCCTTGATTGACAAAATTTGCTATATTCCACTTTGTTTACACACTAGCATCTTCATTTCTTCACCAGTCCTAATCATATTTACATAGAATGTGCATGACCTCGAGATCTTGGATGAGTTCCACTTAGAGCAAAATTGGGCTGGTAGGACCAGAGTTGTATTTCCTTGATTTTCTCCAGTACCTTCCTTGCTTCACCTGTCTGAAACATATTTACATAGTACAGTGTTTTTTCAACTGATTTGGGAATGGGTCCAGGGCCTTTACAATTGGGAAAATTGTGTCGTAAAACACATAAATTGGGAATTGTTAAAAGTCATATTTTCTCTTAAAATGTCATATTTAAGACAAAAAATGGTCATAAAATTTATCATTATGCATTAAGTAAGCATATTGTCTTGTGTTTCAAGGTTGAATAGGTACAGTCTTGTTTGAAAAAGTTGAAAAAAGTAGGAAGAATAACTTTTGGAATTTTAACTTTGTAATTGGGGAAAAAAACATACTATTTGACATTAGGATTGGGGCCCTGTTTCGGCCCCAAATTGACTAGAAAAAAAAACACACTGTAGTATATGTATTGCCATAAGATCTTGGATGACTTCAGTTTTGAACAAAATCAGTCAAGTAGGACCAGAATTATGGGCCCTTGATTTTGCAAAAATCCCTGTATTTTACCATTTTATGTCCCCGAAGGTTAGCATATTAAAATCGCACTGTCCGTCAGTGCTTCCGTCTGTGCATCAGTCCTTACATCGGTATTTCTTGTCCGGGCTGTAACTCTTCCATTCATAAAGGGATTTGGAAACAACTTAGCATAAATGTTCACCATAATAAGACGACGTGTCATACGAAAGACCCAGACCTCTAGCTCCAAGGTCAGGGTCACACTTAGAGGTCAAAGGTAAACATGGTCTGTTTCGTGTCCGGTCCATAACTCTGCCATCCATAAAGGGATTTTGAAACAACTTGGCGTAAATGTTTAGCATAATGAGACGATCTGTCTTGCACAAGACCCAGACTCCTAGCTCCAAGGTCAAGGTCACACAAGTCAAAGGTTAACAGAGTATATTTCATGTCTGGTCCATAACTCTTCCATTCATTAAGGGATTTTGAAATTACTTGGCATAAATGATCGTCATAATGAGACAACATGTCATGAGCAAGACCCAGACCCCTAGCTCCAAGGTCAAGGTCACATTTAGAGGCCAAAGGTTAACACGGTATGTTTCTTGTCCGGTCCGTAACTCTGCCATTGATGAAGGGATTTTGAAATTACTTGGCATAAATGTTCCCTATAATGTGATGAGTTGTCATTTACCTCCCTTTGTCTTTAATTAAAATGAACATATTTTGGTAACTACTTGCATGATTGATTCCAAATTTCATTTACCTGTGATCAAGTGGACTCATACAATCAGGGTAGACAAGATGGAGTGATTTTTTGACAAATGACCTCCTTTCATTTTAATTTGAATGGATATATATGTCTCCACCTGTCTGCTTGTTAGTCCTGTACTTAGTCAGTATGCCGACCAAAGAACCCAAATTATGAGTATGCACAAAATATTTTTACATGAAAAGGTTGAACAACATGCAACTTCATAGAAACTGAATGTTGCAACTTTGTCACCATTGAGCATTTTGAAATATTCAAGATGGCCACCAAAAATCCAAAGATGGCATAATTATCTTCTAAATTACGGTATTTTGGGACAGGATTGCAACGTATATATTAGTTTTATTGCTAGAGGTAGCATGATAAACATAAATGTTCAATTCAAAGAAGAAGTTCATTTGAAAAATCCAAAATGGCCACCAAAAGGGAAAATCCCTATATATTTCATGAAACATTCTAAATATGCAGATTTTTTCCCCACTGTATATGGGTACTTCTAATAATTTGAAATTTTTACAACACTTTAAATGTTTCTTCAGTAATTTTATAACAAAGAGCAACCAGGCTTTCAAGTGACCTTAAAATTTCTAAAAAAATCCTACTTCTTAGGCCTCCCTCAAATCTCTGAAAAAAAAAACACTCAGAAAAGGCCAAATTCCTAAGAAAAGCCCTTATTTCTTCAAAAATTATCCCTAATTGTGTTGTAATTTCTGTCTGAACTTAAAAAACAATGCACAAAATCATGAATATAATGAACCAATCAATTTGTTGAAATTAATATTCTTTAAGATTCATTTACAGAGGCTAGTTCTATCGCTTTCCATGAGTTCCTGGACTACGGCCTCATGAAACATAGACTTTATGCTCTTATTCATTTCACTCAAACAAGCATAAATTATTTACAACTTCCAAGCATACACCTTTAAACAAACAACAAACAGTTTATATTTAGGCCTGAGGTTACCCGGAAGCCATTATTTTTGGCAAACTAGCCCTAATTTTTGCCCTTAGTTTTTACCAAATAGTGCTTGAAAGCCTGAGAGGTGGATAAAATGGATAATTGTCTTATTCAAAAGCATAACAGTTGAAACATAAAATGTATAGAAGAAGTAGGTATAATTTGCGATAAATTTGCTGTAAATGCCAGTAATGATATATCAAGTATCATTACAAATTATGTTCTTGTATAAAATTGATC
>NW_026461527.1:0-67917 GCF_021730395.1 Mercenaria mercenaria | reverse complement strand
ATTCAAGTTCGCGGCTGATATCCCGACTTGTTTTCAGTACTGGTACTGTTTCCAGCACTATCGGCCTAGACGGGAGGCTGGGAAAGTAAATATCACACCTGCCGTGGGATCCACTGGAAATAAGTCGTTCCATCCAATACAGGTGGGGACTTTCGTCCACTACCCACTTTAAACAAGAAACGTTACCTTTTTTAAACTTTTAGATCAAAACAAGTAAATGTTGTGTTATATACCGATAACTTAGATGAGGTTTCATTATCGGAACGCAGTTAAATAGCTCCGAAAGTTTATATGAACTCATTGCCCTATGCTGCTATTCTGCCAGCTTCATATAAACGAATTATTTGACCATACTGAATATTGTTTCTGTAATCATGAGTTTACAAGTACATGTACATGTTTTAGCGACTCCCACATACAGCCGACATCATCCTTACATAATACATATATTGGCTTTCAATTTTTGTTGGTGTATTCCACCGACGCCACTTAAATATTCATCATTATAAACAATATGACATCAGCAAAGGTCAAGGTCACATGCACCCAAATTAAGTTGTCTTTTTGTTTGTAGATGATATTACTTCCCTTTTATAACATATAGTATAATAAATGTGTTTTTCATCAGTTTTAGAACTAATTCAAAAATGAAATAACAATTACTTGTGATAGATATATACATAAAACTATTAACAATATTACATTTCCAGAATATGAACACAGACGCAAGTCACAACTTTATTGTATATATATAACACAGCGTTGTTATGATTGCAATACAATACGTTAATATGCAGTGTAGACACTGGTATTAACTTTCACTGTTGTTTTATTCATTAGTACCATATTAATATCTTGCATTTCATTTGTTTATTAATTACTGTCTTTAAATATGATACATTTTCATTTGTTATTTCTTACCAATATAAAAATAAAATCACATTCGTTCTTTAAAATGCAGATATTAACATTTGAAAGCATTCAGCAATTATAGATTTCCAGACAATTTTAAAGTACATACCTTTTCATGATTATATCGTATATATAGTTATATTTTATATACGTATGGCCATACAGTACATACCTCATCATGAACTATATAATACATATACCTATCATTTATACACTTATGCTCCCACAGCTACTTTGAAAAGAAAATGTTGTATTAGCATGCGGTTTGTGAAAAATGCCTTTAGACGGATGACATTGGTAACAATATATTGTTTGATTTTACTAATCATCTACTTTGATCATCTTTAGTGGAATTTTGTGTAAACGTGCGAAGGGAACTGCATACAAAGACAAAAAATATGTGACATTAAGGGAAATTGATGTGTACAAGAACATTTTCGACTTATTTTATCTAATTGAGTTGTTCAGGCTATAACTCTAAAAGTGCTGAAGAGACTTTATTCAATCTGCATACAAAATTAGAGGACATTAAGAGACGGTCTTGTGTGTACAAGAACCATAACTTAACATTGCTTTCTTCATAATAACCTTCCTTTAATTAATGTTTGTGTTAGGACAACTTCAAAATTATCAAAGGGATTTTTTGGAACTTTTTCACATTATGACAAGGTACGTTGAGAGGAAGTGTTGTCATCTCTACGCAGTGCTTTCTTTTTCCAATTATCTCCCTTTATCAAATTTATTTGTCTTGAACATTACAAATGAGAAAAGAAGTTTGTATAAACTGCATACAGGGATAGATACATTTACTGGAAAAGAAAACATAACTCTTATAGGTCCATAGTTTGTCACTTTTAAATTACCCCCTTTTAATACATATTAAAATTTTTTCCAAGAAATGATATAAGGGGTTGTTTCTTAAGAGAACAATTTAAGTAATTGTACACTAACAAACCACATTCTTAAAAAGCATATATTAAATTATGCTTGTCCTGAACATAAGTGAAAAATTGTTCAAAGTATCAAGTTGACATTTGATTTCACATAATGAGAGGAGGTACAATGTGCAGAAACTGTCTATACCAGTTTATATCCTTTTTGTTATAAGAATTGTTCCTTTCTGGTAGACAATGGAAACTATTTGGTTGAATCATAATATAACAGTTTTTGGAAAGAACTGAATATTCTTTGGTTTTTTGTTATTCGCCGGAAATTCAAAAAGTGACATCACCTTAAGCCAACAAAGCCAACAAAGCTCTTTACAGTGAACGTTTTTGTACGTGCCACTTTAAGAAATATCTTCCGTTAAATGCAATAGAAGGTAAGACAACAAATTGTACATTGAAATCGTTTCTATTCTGCGGGGTAAAGGTTTCAAGTTAATATAGCTTACATAACTTAACAAGTCTTTATCCTGACTCTTTCTAAAGAATATGCGTTTATTTGTGTTAAAGCCTTGTTTCGGATACATGACGATTCTTATTCATAGAATGAAATAATATATCTTACTCTTCTGAAAAGAGAAAAGAATAATTTATTGGCATTTTTTTTCTTCTGTTCTTTCAAATATTAAAGTGGTTGAATGGTTTATCAATAAAAGTAAGCATTGTTGAAGTTGATAAATAATACCCTTTTATATGCAAGGTTATTTATCTTTTTCAGTAGGCAATTTGCTATTTATTTATATTTCATAGCACTTACTGCGACCTTTGACATCTATTTGTGACATTTAAACTGAGAAGCATCTGTATGATCAAACTGATAAAGGAAATTACCTTAACAAGAAATCAGAAATATTTGGTTAAGTAGTCTCACACCGAATTAAAACAAGTCAGAGCTGTCTAGCGCGCTCGACTTTTCTCATTGCTTGACTCTGAATTAGAGCTTGGCCAGTAAAAGCTTTATAAAACTTTAACCAAAAAATCTAAATTAACAAGGGGCATAACTCTATAAAAATTCAAACAAGAGTTAGGAAGTTTGTTTCTCTTGGTGTAGATTTTGATAGTAAATAACTATTTAAAGTTTCAAGTCAATAGCTTTGATAGTAACAGAGATATTTGACTTTATAAAAAACTTTAACAAAATTCTTAGTCAAAAGAGGGCATAACTCCATTAAAATTCAATCACACTTATGGGGATTGTTTCTCCTGGTGTAAACTTTGATAGTAAATAAATATTTTAAGTTTCAAAGTCAAGTCAATAGCTTTGATAGTAACAGAGATATTTGACTTTATCAAAAACTTTAACCAAAGGCGACGCAGACTCCGACGCTAGGGCGAGTGCAATAGCTCTACTTTTACTCCGAAAAGTCGAGCTAATAAACGAAAAGAAACATTTAAAACTTTACAACATGTCCTGCCAGAAGGTGAACTTCAACAATATTTGATGATAATATGTATGCAAATATTACATAAAGATTTATTGGGACGTTTTTAATCTGTAAAATAAAAGCTTTTCTAAAGTTGTATATAACTAATACATATTGAACAAAATAGCTCAGTTCCACCCCCCACCTACCCCATATTTGTTTGCCAATATCTTCAAAAAATAACATGAAATACTTCTTGAAATGCAGTGTACACTCAGAACAATATGTTATTGATAAAATACCGAAATTTTAACAAAACCAAAACACGAGTTCAAATATAATATTCATTCATTTCATGATTTCAACCAAGTTTTGACAGGTCACAAAATATAAACAAAAATGTTTATAATGTGCATGCACATACTAAAAACGAAAACGTATTTTGGGAAGATAATGAAATAACTTCGTTAACTTGCTTTTTCTAAAAGCAGCAATCATCATTCGTGTCATATTTTACCATTCGCTAGAAAAAAATATTAGTATCTTACAAATGGTATTCACTTGTTTACTAAAACACAGCTTTTATGTGTTTTTGTGACTTTTTTACAAATGAGGTGAGTTATTAAATTGAATAAAATTACATGTTGGCATCATTTAATATTTTTGAAATTTTATATTTTTATTAACAACACTTTGTTCTAAAAGTATGCTAAATTTCAAAATTGTATTTACAGAATTTGCAAAGATATTGGAAAATTAGCAAATGTGGTTAGCTATTTTGTTCTGTATATATACCCTATGACCGTTAACCTTTATATATGAGCATACAATGCGTTTTCGAGTGCGAGTCATAATTTATTAATTGGATACAAGTGTATGGTTTATTTAAACCTGAAATTCTAAATCAAATCCTGTATAATGTGAAAATATTCTTGAATCATCGCATCAGTTCCGAAAATTATGTGAAAATATCAGTTTTAACGCATGATCTTTTGACCTCTATAATTTGCATAAAATGGTCATATATTTTTTGGAGACAGCATCCAGATGAACCAGAGATGTTTAAACTTTAATAAAGTCTTTGTCTCCGAGCATTAACATTCCGGCCCTCATAAACTTTTTTCAGGGGCTAAAACCACCAGACTATAGGCTCAAGTAAGATACGATTGTACTTTAATTCTTCGAAGACTGATCAAACTGGAGTCGGGTCCTTTATCTCAGGTTCAATCTTCGCGCGATGAAGCTAGTTCTGGCATTGTTCTGGCATTTTGACGAAACCGCCTTGACTTCCTTTCAGTTTAATGCTGTTCTTAAAAAAAGCCCTCTAGTTCATTGGGTTAAACAACAAGAACATAAAATCACATTCATTTAGGATTGGTTGTGCTTCTGGGATGTATCGGGATGGCTGTCTTGTAGATACTATAAAAAGTGCAGGCAGATGGAGATCAAACGCATACAAGTCATATATTCGCCATTGATATTCTAGGAATCCGACGCCGGCTCATATTCCGACTCCGTCGACGGGTCACTATCATTAGTTTCGAGATTTAAAAAAAAAAAATAACAAACTTGTCCTCTAATTTAAAAAAGCTGGTTTTTACTTTATCAAACCCTTACAAAATGTACATATCGTTGTTCATTGTTATTGAATTCTCGTTAATTGTTGTTTAATTGTTTTACTTCTTTCACTTTTAATATTAATTATGAAAGTAAATGATGCATATTTCGTTTAATAATTCGAAGTTTGCGTACTCAGATTTATGCTACGTCATACTATGAAGTTTTAAACTGAGTAAAAAAAATGGGATCGATCTAGGTCTAGGTGCCGGATGCCGTGTCATAATTTGAAACCACTTGGTAGCTGTTACACTATTTCAAAATTATAATGAATGTAAAGGATCTGCCAAATGCCGTATATAATGATAATGAGTTGCATATGCATAAATATATAATGATTCTTACTTTAATTTTGGGCCGGCGATCCGCTTTTGGCTAGTAATTAGTAACATGCTACCATGTATAGGAAGACCGCTGTCGGATTCCTATACAATTTGAAGTGGGTGTTCATAGATCATTAATATGTGATCATAGAAGATTTGTAATGCATAATATAATGAAGTATAAGATGAGAGTGTCCAGTAAATATAAATAACATATATACTGATAAATTACATGATAAATATATTTTCCTATTGGAATCATAAGGTAAATATATAATGATATATGTTACATTTATATAAACATTTTTCAGACCGGCAATCCATTTAGTTGTAAATATTACCTACGAATAGGGAGATTGACCCCGGATATCAATACATTTTGTTATGTGCAGTTTCAAAATTACGTATTTTTCTTGTCTATAATATATACTGATTTGACTTCTTAACATTTCACTTTTGATGGGAAATTCATAATACTTGTACTTAATTAAGTGAACTCCATATTTCCAATATGCATACATATCCTAAAAAACGAAATACGTTTCATGTAAGACGTTCTAATCAGTCACATTGGAGGCCATTTATCTCTTAATTTTCAAGTCCATTTAATGTATGGATATTGGGTTCATCTTGTACGTGGTGCATATCAGAGGTTATGTTACAGGCCTGACGGTATAAATCTAGGACTTTACAAATCTATAGGGGTGAAGTTATTGTGGGATTTCATGGGCGGAATGAGAATCCATCATCTAGAACAGTCAGTAGGTTACATATTAGAGTTTAATGAAACACTTGACTACTTAATTGTACATTGTGGAGGCAATGACATTGGCAGTATGACATCAGCCGCGATAATTGGCCAGCTAAGGTACATTTTGAGCAAACTGCATTTAAAAATGCCTGAAACCAAAATTATATGGTCCCAGATCCTTCCTCGGCGTACATGGAGTTACGTTGAGGTACATCAAGCTGAAAGAGCAAGGAAACGAATAAACAGTGCTATTAGTACCTATGCTATCAAGCATGGTGACCATTTCATAAAATATCCAGATATAATGGGTTGTCATCCGTTATGTTAAACCGCTTGGCGGAAGGTCCTCTCATCTTTAGAGAAACTATTTGGCGAAAATTTAACATAAAGTTGAACTTTTTGCGACCGACGTCGGAGCAAATCAAATTTAATATTTAATATTTTATCTTAATCAATTACCAGTCATGATGGAAATTTTCATGCCAAGCATTAAAATAAAATAAAAAATGAAAATTGTAGAGCTTTTTCTTACATATAATTTAGTTATGCACCCACGTAACTGACGTGTGTCAGTTGATTGACATCGTTTTTGAGCTAGTCATATTTGAAGACTATCTTATGTCCTTCATCTGGGCTCGAACCCAAAACCGCTAGTACCACTAGCAAGTCAGTTGTCTTTGAGTCTGTGAGCTAATTTTAGCGCACTATATAAGCAGGAACTCTTCCATTCTCGGGCCTTTTACGTTTGTGGAACTCAGAGAGAAGGTAGAGGACATATTATTTAACATTTATCCTTAAAAAATTAATTTCCCAACCCACCACTCCCTGTTGTTTGTGCTTTTGATTTATAATTTCAGGAATCAAGATGACTGTTTTTCTAATGTTTCAATCATCTTTAGTCCGAAGGATTCAGATGAAAACACACGCGTGTAATACGTGGCACAGGAAGTGCTGGTTGCAGTAGTAAACTATACAGACTCAGGAGCTGTGCTCGTGTAACCGTTGTCGGTGCACGTGACATGGCTTAAACGAAAAGATAGACTGATTAATATTAAGTTTAATACATCAGTGTGTACTATATTGTATTTGACTGGCGAAAATTTAACATAACGTTGAACTTTTTGCGACCGACGTCGGAGCAAATCAAATTTAATATTTAACATTTTATCTTAATCAATTACCAGTCATGATGGAAATGTTCATGCCAAGCATTAAAATAAAATAAAAATGAAAATTGTATAGCTTTTTCTTACATATAATTTAGTTATGCACCCACGTAACTGACGTGTGTCAGTTGATTGACCTCGTTTTTGAGCTAGTCATGTTTGAAGACTATTATATGTCCTTCATCTGGGCTCGAACCCAAAACCGCTGACAGCGGTACCACTTGCCTTTACCCCATTTAATCAGATGACTTGTTGGAAAATAATGGGTAGATAATCATTTAATGGTGTAGTGAATGTATGCTTAATTATATGTGATAGCATTAATAACACTTACATTCATATTTGCAAACATGTTGCAGTCACTACTGAGCCACATACATAAATACACATGTCATATTTGTAATTTAGAATTGATCAAAATACATGAAATACAATTCTATTGAGAACTTTCATTCAACATCAGAAAAAAACTAAATGTTGTTTCAGCCGTAATCAAATTGAGAGATTTCAAACATGTTTCAATGTAGAAATGTTTTATTAACGCAGTGTTAAAACTCTTAACTTGTTTGACTTTCCTACTACTAACAAGGCACACTTCATCCTATCAAACTGTACCGACCTACAATAATTATCAAGTTCAAATACTGTTCCGAGATTCTGCCTGCCGTCTGCGCTTACTTGTACTATTACAGAGCCCTCTTTAACGACATCAATAACGTAAACATGACCTTGATCATCCACACATACACCTCTCATTTCTATATGATCTGGCAGATCAGTTAATGTGTATAAGTGATTTCCTGAACTGTCAATAGTAAAGAAACCAATGTTCCCGTCTGTGATATATAACATACCACCGTCATTACTTGTTGCAATATATTTGAATTCATGACCATAACCATCCTCATTATCATTTGCTGTATAAAGAACGTTTTGATATTCACCATCTGTTGTGTAGACAGAAACGGAATCATTGTCTATAACATACAGCTTGTTACCATGACAGGTCACATCCAAACATTCATGATCTGTATTCACTGATTTGGTCAGGGTCAACCCCTCTGATATGTCTACAAATTGCAGTTTCCGACCCATCAGTGCTACTACAGCCATATTAATATCAATATAACACACACCAAAAGGAATACCCGGCAGATCACAGGTATTGAAATCACTATAATATCTATCCATTTTTATTAGTTTATTATGTAAAATATCAGTCAATAAAATATGCCCTGTAGGTAACACACAACAACCTGTAATATAACAATTTCCTTCTGGTTCGATATCATAATCTCGAACAGACTTGACATACCTTATCACTTCCCTCGATGCATTGTTCGGTATTTCATCACAATGACTGAAATTAAATAATTACATAATTAACATCATTCTAATTAGCTCATTAAAGCTCCATCAATTCCTACCTAATCTCATTCATTACCGAAACTTATGAATTTGTAAATGAAATTCTAATTTATATTGTCGTCAGTTTGAACAGTATCAATACAAAATGTACTGTTTATTTTACTGAGTCATGCAACTACTATGCAAAGTGCCTGATATCACTTGCCTGATATTTTATTTTGCTATCAGGCCATTGACCTGATATCAAAATTAAGCTCCTCCCATATTGACGGACTAGTTTTTACATCAGTTTCCTTCCAGATTGAATTTTATTACAGAGTCCAGTTTCGATGTTGCACAACTTTTTTTCTAAATAGATTCTGTAATCTCAACAAATTTCCTTGAATATGGTTGTCTCTAATTTTATCACACAGACAATAGCACTGAATGACGTCATTGTGAAACGTTCATCATGACATCACAGTGTTTACATGGATCGATTCTCGGAAAGGTTTACAATACACTTGACAGTGTATGATATACTTATTCTTGATTTATGCCTTATTTAAAGCATGCACATTTTATCATGTATTAGCAAAAGTATTTGTGTTAATTATTATTCTTGAATCAGTCAATTATAATTCTTGGATCAGTGTGCATTTAGTGATTTTAAAAACTATAAAGTCTGGAACTGGAAGTGAAATTTTCAGCGCTTTGGACATGTAGTTGTCTGAGTCAAATATTTCATGATAGATCTATGGAAATAAAGCATGTTCTGGTTTATTCAAGAGGATGATTTTTGAATTCTACGCAGGTAAGAGTTTATTTCATTGTTATTTTTTACAAGAATATCAGAAAGTCAAAAACATTGTCTGAGTTGAATTCAATATGGCTGCCGTATTGTTTCGTTCAGAAGTTTCAGGGGCGGATGGATTTTCAAATCCGTAAAATATAAATTTAATTTTTTGCTTCAGAAGACATTTTTTACGAATTAAGAGATCGGTTCTCTCACCCCTTCCAGCCCATATCAGCCTCGACCTGATAACATTGATATCAAAAGACAGTAGCCTGTTATTCTCTATGAGTCATACCACTCCGGAAGGATATAAGTTACTAGAATAAATAAGTATTTATTTTTTGAGTTTAACATGATTTTTAGTAAACTGCTAACGTTTGGTCAAGGTACTGTTTAACGCTTTATGAAAGTTCATTCACTAAGAATTTTGATATATATGTCATCCAGCTTATTTTGTATACCTTTACACGTGCAATGACAGATAATTGTTATGCTTTTAGATATAATTTTGTTGGTCATTATATATATCATGTGTATAAAATCTCTATACTGCTGCAGGTAAAATATCTAATGGCACATATGAGATACCATGATCGCAATACCCCTTAAGCAAACACAGCTTCTACACTTTATGATGTCAAGCCATTACTATTAAATTTTGTGACTGACACGTTTTTGTGGAATTCAGATTTGTATCAATCTACGAAATTAATCCTAATCCTATTCATTTTATCTTCTGAAGTTGAAATCCTCGTATTTATATTCCTTGCGAAATCGCCGTTTTGGTTAAACCTTGAATTTTCATGCCAACGAAATTAAATGATTTAACTGACCTGGATTTCCCAATTACAGATTTTCTTAACCCTTATCATGCTGGACATGACTGATTCTGTCTTTGCGACCATTCAGTCAGTACCTATTTGGAAAGCACCCCTTTTTATAGTTAATGTTACTGTCCAAATTGAAAAATGGACAAGTTCATTAAAGAAATTTAGCAGGGTTAGGGTTAATAATCATTTTGTTTATTATGCAATATTTCATGTAAGTTTCTTTTTTCCATATTGCATGTAATTACAATAATGATGCATGAGGACAGTGCAGTTTTGAAAGTATTATTAAAAGGTTATTTTTACACAAAATTAGCTGAGTTGAGAGACATATAATATATAACACAGTGTGACAGGATGGACGTATCGGGGACAGTAACTACCAGAACAAATCAACACCCATTACAATATTTACAAATTTATTTACAGAAAATGATTATGTACAATGAATAAACGAAAAGTGAAAGAAATCTTATTGTAAGAAAGAATGAACCAAAAAATATCTGAGCTTAGTATCTCATTTTAACAGAACAGAAATAAAGTCTAAACACTAAAAGTTTCGTTTTAACGTGACGTGACACAGTTGTTTCCGTTAACTTTGAACTTTAAGTAGCACAAAAATAAACTAGAATGTGTCTATAGGACACAGGGTGTGCCCCCCCCCCCCCCCCCACTGGTACATTTGTCACAAATAAGGGGCAATAATTCAAATGCTACAGTCTTAATGGGTATAGCATCAACAAACATTTTATGAAAAAGATTCATTATTCTAGGCCCTATACATTTTTAGCTATGAGCATCACAAACAAAATCCACTATTCTGCCTATTTCAAGGGCCATAACTCTGAAATAAAGGCTAAGATTTTCAAAAAGAATGCCAAGTGTGCAAGGTCACATCAAGATAAAGACTCCAGCGAGGTTTCCTAAATTTAATTCTAATACTTTTTAAGCCAGGCACATAATTAGGTGAATAAGTGCATTTTTTACTATTTCATGGGCCATAACTTTAAAAACAGGGGATGGAGCCAGCTAAAAAATTAGACGTGTGCAGGTTTATATCATGATAAAGACTTATGCAAGTTTTCAACCATTTATATTAAATACTTTTTGAGCTAGGTGCGTCACAAGGTGAAAATGTACATTTTTTACTATTTCAGGGGCCATAACCCTAAAAATAGGAGGTGGAGCCAGATGAAAAATAGGAGGTGCGCAAGTTCATATCATGATTAAGACTCATGCAAGGTTTCATGAATTTGTATCAAATACTTTTTGAGCTAGGAATGTCACAATGTGAAAATGTGCATTTTTGACTATTTCAGGGGCCATAACTCTGAAAAAAGGGTGCGGACCCACATGTAAAATAGGAGTTGCGCAAGTTCATATCATGATTAAGACTCAAGCAAGGTTTCATGAATCTGTATTAAATACTTTTTGAGCTAGGTGTGTCACAAGGTAAAAAAACGTGCATTTTTGACTATTTCAGGGGCCATAACTCTGAAAATAGGGGGCGTTATGCAGTCACTTAACCATCATTTCGCGGGCACGGACGCACGGACAGTCGGACGGACGCACGGATGCACGGACAAGACCAAATCTATATGCCCCCACCACTCATGGGGGGGGGGGGGGCGCAACAACATATCTTCAAGTAAAGTCCCTCTAAACCGTGAAAACGTTGATTCCGTTTTGTCTCCCTATGATGGTAGGTGTTTGCATCCCTGAGCTGTTTCAGTTGTTGCAAAAGTCATCGTCTTTGCGGTTATGGCACAACCATGGGACGAAAGCTCTGCGCTGGGAAAATCATGTCCAGGAGAGTGAAGACAAGTTAACCGCGGGGATTGTACTTCCGGGTCGTGACATCATCACCAGGTAAAAGTCGTCTGGTGGAAAAAGCTAAAATATATAACATATGGTAAGCACCATAGCAAAACAAATAAGTAAGGGCATAAAACTGCTCCTTTGGGTACACCATACCTCAGTAGGCTCCCATAAATAATACGTGCTACTTATACAAAATATATGTGCTACTAAGTTCATACGTCACGTGATTACAATACGTTACTTATTACTTCCATTACTTCTTAAAACTAATTACTTAAAAGTCTAAAGTTAAAGTATGAAAAAGATATGAAAGATATGAAAAGTTTATGATGAAAAATTATAGATAAGGAAATGATAAACTGCAGCTATTATTTACAAAAACAAAATTCAATGCAAATTAAACGTTTTACAATAGCTGGTATCAATATAATGTCAATTTCTATTCAACAAAACGGACACTGTTTAGATATGCTACAGACTGGAACACAATAATTTCAAATTACAATAAATCTCAAATGCACGGTACTAGACTTGCCACATAAATTTATACATTACAATGCAATGCAGTACCGGCGTTCCATAGTAAACAATGAAACGTTTGATATATGTTTATGACAAAGAGTACTTTACAATTATAATGTTACACAAATTTCAGTACAAATCTTACAGCTTATATAAACGAAACATTTTAGATTCCTCTTTTGAAATAATTTACAAAAGCCTGAAAATTTTAATGAATTATCCTGATATACCGAAACTAGCCAAAATATAATGCCGAAAAGTAAACGTTACAAAATTCTGTAGAATTAACAAAATTTACTAAATAAAAATCGTAATTCAAAAATTATACAAAAATCTAACAAATAAATTTCTTACCTGGATCGAGCATAAATTTTCTACCAAGAAAAATCAATGTGACGTAAATACGTCTAATGTCGAAAATGGTGTGCACTAGGCATACCTAGTCTAGTCCAGTCTATTTGTAGGGTTATGTCCGGCCAAATACTAAATTTCATGGGACTCACGACAAAGGCGTGTACTCCGACTATTTGCATTTCCACGGGAATTACGATATAGCCGGGAAATCTGACTACTTTGGCGCGGATTGGAATTGGACAATTTAAGGCCCGTTATATTGGTTTTGGGGATAAAAACATAAATTACTGAAGTTTTTAAAATATCAACCTTCTTATTACTGAACCGAATTTAACAAAATTTACATGGAAATAAAAGTTCTGAAATACAGAAAAACATGAGAGGTATTTTATGCGTAAAATCTGACATTTACCTCAATAACTCAATAATTTACAAAAAAGATGATACAATACCTGTATTTAAACTACAGATACATTGATGCCCGTATGTCAGTTTGTGATACATAGATATGATCAAAAAAGATTTTGTTTCATCAATTCTTCGCAAATACAATTCCAACATATTGTAATTTTCTGACTAAATCTAAACGGTTTCATAGCTATTTCTATAGAAAAAAGAAATGCATTCATTTAACATAACCAGTGTTCCAGGTCTCTCCCTACTGAGCTAGGCACAGGAATTATTTACCTCGCAAGTTAATCATAATAAGTACCACATCAGTTGACGATGTAGTTGTTTACACTTGAACAATAACTATCCTTTACCTTATGTTCAGAATGAATTTATATTTGTTGACAGTCGACACGAAAATTCTATCTGCACCTTATACAGCGAGGGATAAGGATAAAACGTAATATTAAATTTATTCTTACATATGTAGAAATAAAATTAAGAAGACACAAGATGTGTATTCATATGACACAAGATCCCACACTTTCTGTCACTGTACAGTGTTCCATGAGTCTATATGAATATATGCAACAGAAACTTTTAAGCACTTTATGTATATTCTTCACTTAGACAAAGATCATTTGTCTGGTCTGATTGAGAGAAATCCAAAACAGACACCAAGTGCACAACTTGCTATATAACAATCAGCTTATGTTTTATCTGGTTTTGCAGAGTATATTCCAAACCTAAACTCAGATGCACGAATTCATATTTATAGGTTATTACCTTTGTATCGGGAAATATGCACGAGTTCTTCAGCGGAATTATTGCGCGACTTTAGGAGCGCAATACTCTTTCGCTGAAGAACGAGTGCATATTTCCCGATGCAAAGATAACAAGTTAAAGCATACCAAAAGTTCCTTCTAGGGCATATCTATATAAATATAAAATGATCATCTTGTAAAAGTTTGGTTGCAACGTCTGTTTTATACTGCCAAAAAATTTAAAGTAAGTATTTACGCTAGTTATTTAACATAAATTGTTAAATCCAACAACAAATTAAATCTGTTACCACTTTCAGTAGAGTAAATACGGCAATAAGACATTGACCCGGTTAATCAATAACTAGAGGGTCGCAATGGGGTTTGTTTTCATATATTAACTATGCATTTCAAGGTAACGATAATATTTAGTTGTTTACATTTAAATTTGCTGATATATGTCTATCTGGTCGACTGAATGTATGTAATGTTCCTCAAGAATGGAGGAAATAACATCCTCGGATTTAGTAATATGTAATCCACGGAACAGTCGCCTCAATTAGGAAAGAATAGTCTAACGTCAGAGGTTATTTCTAAGGTCACGGAGTTTTATTGGCCAGCTTGTAATGACAACAGCTTTCGGTATCAGAAGCTCAGTCAGGTGTGACTTATTGAACTATAATATTCCTTCTCAAGAGAAGGAATAATAACCTTTTTATTACAAACATATCTACACGTATAAATATTATGTAAATATCATAAATATATTCAATAGCCTGAATAGGATTGACAATATTTAACTAAATAGAAAAATAGTGCAACAACACACACTGAATTACGTCACGCACCCGACATGAAATTCAGGCGTCAGTGTATGGAAAATATTGACGTTTCCGGTACCAGTGTAACTTAACGGGGGATAGAAACGAGTATGTAATAAGCTGATTTATATTCTTACATGGTTTCATTATTCTAGGTCAAATATTTTTAAAACATATACAACAGAAACACTTTATGTGTATATTTCACTAAGTCAAGCATAACTCAGGCCTTGCTGAGTTAAATCTCTAACAAAAAAAAAAAAAAAAAACAAGTGCACAACTTCACACGCTAGATAACAATCTTCTAATGTTTTACAACTCTAAATCAAACACTGTTTGAGATATATGCAATACAAACTTATATGCCCTTTATGTATATGTTAACAATATCAAGGGCCATAACAACGAATCGATCGACATAAATCCAAAACTAAACCCTAGTTGCACAACTTCACGTGCTGAATAATATTCCTATTATGTTTATGTTACCTATTAGGTTAAATAAGTTATAACAACACTCATTTTTATGGGTATTTTGGACTAAGTCAAGGCCCGTAATTCTTGTTAGCTAAGTAAATCTCAAACAAAACCCTAGGTGCTGAATGATATTCCTATAATATTTCAAAATCATAGTCAAATACGTTTCGAGATACATGCCACACAAACTTTAAGACCATTTTTATCCATATTTATCCATATTTATGACTATGTCAAGGGCCATTACTTTGGTCTGACTGTGTAAAATCCCCGTTTAAATACTAGGTGCACAACATATAATGTTGAATGATAGTCCGGTGTTTGATGATCCTAGTTCAAATATTTCTTGAGATATGCATGACACAAATTCATAAGGACGGACGATGCATCTCTAAGTGCTCCTCCCCACCCCACTTCCTAAATCCCCAAAGCTTTTTCTTTTGGGGTGCAAAACAGCATTGAAAACTGAAACTGAAACTGAAACTGTTTTATTTGATTAAACGCCTATTTTTACGCAAAACATATTCAATGGCGTTTTACAAATACATAAAAATACGACAAAAAGTAAGATATTTAATGACATATAACATAAATGAGCATAAATACCATTGTGAATAAATTATTTAGTAAGCATTAAAAAAGATCAGACATCAGATAAGATTAATAAAATATTAGAATATTAAGATACAGTAAGACAGCTGTTTGTTATTAAGTAAGAATAAGTGGGTTATTGCGACATGTCCAGAAGTTATTACAAACAACTGTATTTTGTACATGTATTTGTTATAATATAGTTCATATTCGAATGTATTTACACAATAAAATCATCCAGTTCACGTTACTTCAATTTCTTAAAAATTACAGTCACAGTCTCTAAAAGAGTGCAAAGTAATTTCCAAAATAATGAGCTTTCAACTTCTTTTTGAAAACATCTATTGTGTCTGAGTTCCTTATTTCGAGAGGCAATTCATTCCAGAGTTTAGGTCCAACAGTACCAAAACTTCTGTCGCTGAACGTTTTGCGCTTGTTGAAAGGAACAACAAAACACCCAGTAACGCAAGTTTCTTGTCTGTGTTTGTTTTATGAGAAGTTCAGAAAGATATTCTGGAGAGTTTCCAACTGAACAATTATACATGTAGGTGAACATTTTGAATGTGATTCTGGCTTTGATTGTTAGCCAGTGAAGGTCATACAGCGCTTGCTTGGAACTGTCATATTTTCTTCGATTTAGGACAAGTTTTGCACACATGTTCTGAATTCGTTGCATTTTGTTTACTTCGCTTTGAGCAATACCATACAGAATGACATTACAATAATCTAAATGGGATATCACCAATGACAGGACAAGGGTTTCGGTAGCCTCTTTGGTAAGATATTTCCGGATACATTTTATTCTGAAGTAGTTGAACATTGCTGTTCTACACTTCCGTTTTACATGCTCTTTTAGATTCAAGTTTTCATCCAGGAATGCACCTAGATATCGAATAAAGCTCACTGATTTCACTTCATCACCTACAATACATACTTTGTCAGTTGAACACTTAGAGAGCTGTTGCCTACTACCAAACATGATGAACTCGGTTTTGGAAGTGTTCATTTTAAGCTTATTTTCATTCATCCAGTTGTTGATTGTTTTAGCACATTGTTCAAGTTCTCGTATTGCCTGGGATTCTACTGTTGGAGATGATGGTTTAAAGCGTTTATTAGCAGTGTGGTCATCCGCAAAGCCGTAAACTGAAATCGACGGCGGAATAACATCAAACAGTGTCCCCGCATATGTCAAATATAGCCACGGTCCTAAGCAGCTCCCTTGTGGAACGCTACAATTTAACTGGCGTGGAAATGACATGGCTGAATTGACACTTATACGACAACTTCTGGGGCGCAGATAGGAATCAACCCAGCTCAGTGCTGTTCCACGAACGCCATACTGCTTGTTTAACACATCAACAAGAATGTCATGATCTACAGTATCAAAAGCGGCACTGAGATCGATGGCAATTAGCGCCGTAACTTCTTTCTTCTCCATAGCATCCAGTAAATCATTTACAAGACGTAACAGTGCTGATTCAATGTTACATTATTAATAAATTTTAATAATCAAACATCATTGCTATTCAGTACAATTTATAATTTATTAATTTCTGTCACTGTTTATCATATATTACAGCGTTAATAAGGCATTATTGACTTTTTTTACTACATATGTCTTTTTTCATAAATAACTTCCACCTACAAAACTTCAAATAAGTCTGCATTTACTTTACAATTTGAGTACTTTGAAATTTACAATGTCAATTAACCTTAGGATTACAAAATATATTAGAAAGTGTCAGCATTATTGAGGTATTCGGGAGCAATGTATATGTACAATTTACGAAGTATAAAAGTAGAAGTGTGTCATTCCTACTGAAAAGGTCAGCCATATTATGTAACGAGATACTTAAAAACATTAAACAGCATTACTTCCCAATTCCTATTTTTAACGCTAAGCACCAGGCAGCTAGGCAATCGGCAGCCATTATTCAAGAAGCTGGCGGCTCACCACCGGTCTCTCTTCAGTAACAACACCCGCCTCTGACGGTTCGGACCTTCGACCTCCAGACTGCGGGGCAGGTGGCTTATCTGTTAGGCCACCACTGCTCGGTATAGTTATCCATCTGGAGTGCTATGCTTAACTGGCTGTATTCTATATTTGCATGGTTTGCTATGTAGGAAATGACTTGGAGTTTTGCAACCTGCACGAGTTTTGTTCATTGTTTTAAGACATTACATTTTTGACAGCAAGACAATGTTCTGACGTTTGAAGGTACACAAATTGTCTCCGTTATATTTTGCAGTGCCTTGGCTAAATGTTCATGGAGATGGTGTGTATGAAGTTTTATTGGAATCCCTAAAATGTGTAAAAAAATTGACTCCAAAAATTTAGAAGACATGAGGGTATATGGTCCCGACCAGCGTTCAGCAAAAATAAACAAGAGCTGTCGGAGTACAGCAACGCTCGACTGTTCAACAACCTTGTCAAATAAATAAATATTAAAGTCGAAAAAGGAGCATCATTTTGTAAAATTGCCAAATAGGGTTATGAAATCTGTAAAATGCATATTAGCTCATGACAATGGACAGTTTCAATCCATTCCCATTAGTGGATACTGAGATACCAGCTTAAATACTAAAAACTTAACCAATAACTGCTTAATCGAAAAAGGAGCATAATTTTGTAAAAATGCAAAGTAGAGTTATGGAACCTGTGCAGTGCATGTCATATTATTGCAGTGAGCAAGTGTGTGAAGTTTCAATCCATTCCCTTTAGTGGGTACTGAGATACCAGCTTACATATAAAAACATAAACAAAAACTGCTAAGTCGAAAAAGGGGCATGATTTTGTAAAATGCAAAGTAAAGTTATGCAACCTGTGCACTGCATGTCAGATCATCACCGTGAACAAGTGTGTGAAGTTTCAATCCATTCTCATTAGTGGGTACTGAAATACCAGCTTACATACAAAACCTTTACCAGAAATTTCTAAGTCGAAAAAGGGGCATAATGTGTGAAAAATGCACAATAGAGTTGTGAAAACTTTGCAATGTAAGTCAGTTTATCACAGTGAATAAGTGTGTGAAGTTTCAATCCATTTTCATTTGTGGCTACTGAGACACCAGCTTACATACAAAAACTTAACCGAATCGGGACGCCGACGCCGACGCGTAGATGAGTCCAATAGCTCTACCTAATCTTTGAATAGTCGAGTTAAAAATTGTCACGCAACTTAAGACATGTGTATGTAGTCGAGTCACAAACTTTCATGTGCCAATTTTGTACATATCTTGCTTAACCCAAATAAGATAATACCTTTTTACCCAATCTGAAAATATTATGTCGCGCGTATTTATTCTTCACAGTATTGTTGTGTGTTAAGTTTCATTTTAATCTATTTAAGGATGCAGAAAGAGTTTATTCCCGTAGAGTATAATACCAGGGTTAACAGCTTTTAAGTCAAAGAGAACAAATATCTGTAGTAGGGGAGACCGGGGCAAGTCGGAACAAAAAATATTTATCGAACCGCTCTGTGTATTTCTAACACATTCGGCAAATCAGTTATAAATATTTCAGCAATGCAATGCAATATCTTTAAGAATATTGGCTCACTTCGTATATTGAATGAGTATTTATCAAAATACACTAGTCCAAAGTATTCCAGGTGTGATGTTCCAACTTGCCCCGTCGTCGGGGCAGGCTGGAACGCGGACAGGTGTAAATTGGAACAGATTGAACGGGTGACCTAGTTCTTGACCCCACATAACCCAGATTCGAACTTGACCTAGATATCATCAAGACAAACATTCTGACTAATTCTAATGAGTTTCAACCTTAAATCGTGGACTTCGAACAACCGTGAAAATAAGCCAGGTACATCCGCTCTTTATTGTTATTATGTGGATGAAATTTCATTTGAATCTCTTCACATGCGTAGGAGTGGCTCGCACCACAAAGTTCTTACAACTGACCAACAGACCAAACGATCCATAGAACGTCGGATGTATGGTGACATATTTCTGCCACGAGATAGCTAGGTAGCTATCGTGATAATTTAGAAATTTTAAAGCGAAGTTTTCTGAAAAGAGTATCTCAAAAGTCGAAAGTTTTCTGCAAATATTATTGCGATAATTTACATTGTTATCTTGATACTTTTTGCGTAAGTGCTCTCAACTGTCATTTATAAGCTAGAAAAAGAAACCTTGATAGATCTATTTCTAACCTTTCTGAAAAGTTTCCTGAAAAATTTTGACCATATTATCTCGTTATGTTTTGCATTTATTGCCTAGAGCTGCCATTTTGATATCTATAAATAGCATCCTACTGCATCAATGGAACACTGTTGAACCCCTGTAATTTAACACTGAGTTTACCACCGTCATGCAGTAGATACTGTAGTATGGCGCCAATACCTGTTACTGTGAAATCATTAATATTCGTGGAGGAGTAATTTTGGTGGATTTCGTGGTTGACTAAATCCACGAAATTTAATCCCAACGAACAAGTAAAATTCCCATTCATTTTATGTTCAAAAGTTGAAATTCACGAATTCATATCCCCACGAAATCGCCGTTTTTACCAAAACCACGAAATTTCATGCCCACGAAATTTAATGATTTTACAGTAATTTAAATTATTGCGATAATATTTTCAGAAAATTGCAGAACTTTCCTGCAAAGTTTAGAATATTATCGTGATAGTTACCAAGCATCTCGTAGCAGTTTTGAGCATTAACCATTGAATCTCAGATAACTGAACATATTCATACAGAAAAAATCGTAATAATAAAGTGCAAAATATATCATGCTTTGTTTTATTTTTTTATTCATAAACATATAACACAACATAAAAAAAGAACGGGGTCACCTACGGACCAACACAGTTAATGATATTTTCATCAGAAATGATATACTCTATTTCTAATGTCAGGTACGTTAACAAAAGTTTTATCTTTGTCAATAGCAGTACAATTTTGCAAATGAGTCAATTGGTGTTTTTTTTTTATTTTGTTTTAATATACCCTGAGAAAAAGACATCAAACATTTTGTATGTTTCATAATTTGTTCATTTGGTTTTCATGTTAACTTATGTTAATAAGGATTTACATTGAAAAATTGTAAAAAGCAATTGTTTAATTCATTTAACTGCTGTTTTGATAGTTAGTTTTCTGGCTTCTTTATTTAAAAACGAAGATTAAACATTGATCATTTAAAAACACATATATGTTAATATCTTAACATATTTATGAACAATTTTTAAATCGCTTTATAAAGACTGTTATTGTTAACGTACCTGACGTAAGGTCATACAAAAACAAAATACCTAAATTGTAAAAATATGCAGCAAAGTGACTAGAAAAATCATCTTCATTGATGTCGAATTAAATGTAGGCTAAAAACAACATATTAACAACTTTCAAATCTCGCATTAACACAAATTACAATGATATTTTAACGTACCTGACCTTAATGTAGTTTTGGCCAGAAAGTAACATATAAATTCAAAAGGAACAATTTTGATTAAGCATTTTTGTAATAATTTACAAATGCTTGTCAAAACACGGGTAAATTTACTGTTCACTACCTGAAAACTTCTTGTAATGACTAAAGTATTTATGTTAACGTACTTGACATATTTATCTATGTTTCTTAATAAAAACTTCAAATTGTTAAACACATCTAACAGTTACTTAAATTGTTACTAAAATAAACAAACGCATTTCCCAGGCATATTTACACTTATATCATCTCGTTCCATGAAGCTAGTTACGCGTTTCTTTATCCTTTCTCTTTCTAGAACCTTTCTTCTCATCGACAGCAATTAATCGTTTAGATTTTGATTTTTTCTATACACTTTGTGCTATGCCTGTTTCTTTGCTCATCAAGTCAAGACATCTGTACTTTCTAATGTTTCCACTGACTATATTAGCAACAACTCTTCTTTTCTTTTGGGTTTTATTCTTCTTCTGTGATTGTACTTCAGCAATCATAGCATTAGCCATTATAAACTTCCTTTTTATCTTTGTTGGTACCTTTCTTGGGGTAAATAAAATCTGGAAAGTAGATCCCTCGGAAGCACCGAGAACAGGCAAAAAGTGAAAATTGCAGACTCGGTTTGATTGAATCTGTTCATGAGCAGTAATGGAAAATGCAACACTGCCCACGCCCCCCAGCACCGGCTTAAGCAGTATTCAATCTTCAAACCTAAGTAAAATGAAATCAATGATCCCGAAGGACCAGAAAATATAACAACACTGAGATGAAATCAGGGCGATTTTTTATGGCCGCCACACAGCACTTAACACCCGCTGTTGTGAAGTTAATAAAATCTGGGAAGTAGATCCCTCGGAGCATTATTCTGAACGGACAACAAGAAACAAAAGTAGTCAATCAATGATAGTAAAAATGGGTTTCTGTGATCGTTTCCTGGGCTCAAAACTCATTTTTACTATCATTGATTGACTACTTTTGTTTCTTGTCGTCCATTCAGAATAATGCTCTTCATGGCTCTTTGTTTGTGTCTCACAATTTTGGGTATTTTCCTCTCGTTCTCGATCTTTCTCTTGTTGTATTTTATTCTTTTTTCTTTCTCCACTTTGTCTTTTCCATAGCCTGTTTTTCTTTCTAAGTTCATTTTGTTTATGTTTATCTAGAGCGTTTATAGGTAATTTATACTGCTTAGTTTGTTGCCTTTCTCTCTTCAGAAAATCTTTATCTTGAAGCTTCTTCCTTTCTCAATACTCCTTTTGGTACTCGGCTCTAGTCTTGCCCATCGCCAAGCGCCTGAAAATATATGTCAGGTACTTTAACGAATGGGTCAGGTACGTTAAAAAATATTTACAGTCTTTATTAATAAAATCCGGAAATTGTAGGGTTTAAATTTCATGATGAATTAACTAAATGATGTTTATATTTTCTTTCAAAACAATATTCATATATAAAGAAGTATTTCTTACCTTCATTAACCTCCATTCAAAATTCACTCTAAACTTCCTTCAATTTGAATGTCTACCGCACTGAAACTCTTTGAAACCACGCGTTTCCGGTGGATGTTATTTACAATTAATACGAGAATGTACCATTTTTACCGGAAAGATGCAAGTATTTTGGCTTAATTCCCGTTTTAGAACGATGCTGTACACGTACCTGACTTTAACGTTCCTTCTTTGAGTCATACAACTAGATTTTACAACATAAAACGATTTATTAAATGCTTATCCGTTGGTCCTATTAAGTTTTTATACAAAGAAATTCAAATCATTTGAACAATGGTTACAGTATAAATAAATTATTCACTGAAATCTTTAACGTACCTGACCTTTTTTATCGTAACACTAACAACTTTTGGAAATCCGAAAATCTATTACTTTTATTTAATCACGGGGAATAGTAAATGTCTTTCTAAGATAAATTTGCATACCTAAAGACTTTTTATGCACAATTTTAAAATTATTTAGCGAGTATTTAGTCACAATGTATACAATAAAAAGTCTTTTAACGTACCTGACTACCGATTTTGCGACATTCGAAAATCAAATTATTCCGGCACCTCGGATCAATTATACGCGCGTGTAATGATTTGTCGAAAAAAGCAATCATTTTAGAAAAGATTAATATCAATTATAGTTCTTGATTCATGTTTTAACTTCGTCTCTATCATATGATTTTAGTAACACCCACATTTGCGACAGCTAATTTTGTCTATTTTCGTGTTATTTTACATGACAAATTTGGCAAATTAAGCTTCCTGAGGGTTAAAAAGAGTTTCCGATGGTGTCCTTACACTATTTTTGTCTTTATAATTCATTAAATATTCTTACAAAAGTCTTCATATTAAAGAAAACCGTCGGAGACATGGAAAATATTGAAATGGGGAGTTATCTGACATTCAGTGTAACGCGAAATTTTGCGCTAAAATATTTTCACAAAATGTTATTTATTGCGGAATATTTTTCAGAAAAAATAAAACACACATTTCTAGGAAAGTTTACATTATTATCGCGATAGCTACCTAGTTATCTCGTGGCAGAACTATGCCACCATGGTACGGACGGCACCAATGTTCGGGGTATAAAATTAAAATGAAACTTTACTTATATTTACTATAAAATGTACATTAGTACATAGCGTGTTTTATATAGTTTTAGTATTTTATCCAAGTTCGAATTATGAAGTTACATGTTCATTTTGTCAATAATGTTTAAAAAAGAAATATGTATATTTTGCATTTAAGTCATTTGTTTAATTGCTTTTGTCAACCATGGGGAACCTACACCTGCGGTGGACACCGCCGTGGGGTAGGGGGCACTCGTGCGTTGCTCATTGCGCAACACAGAGTGTGCTGCCATGAAGATGGTCTGATGCGACCCTCTCTTGGCGGCTTGGCACTTCCGCATATGTGGTACATACGGTTCATTTTACATTTTATTCAATTCACATATCAGTTGTATACCTCGGCCAATATTGTTATCTATTTATGACTGTTTGCAAATGTCTTTAGTGGTTAGTCTTAATGCATGTATAAGATATTTGTAAAAAGTTTGTCAGTGGGTTGTATTGTTCTGTATAACTTGTAAAATATCAACAACGTATAATCTATGATTATCATGTCGTGCAGTTATTATAGAACAACATGTTTCTCCATTCGCAAACTATGACTACAATTTGTTATATGCCTCTTTTTTATTTAAACACTGTATGTGTTTATCACGTGACCATGAAACAATTCGGATCTGTTTAATTATGAATATTGAATATAGACTTTTTTATTGAATCAATCTCCACATTGCCGGTGGTCTAGCACTTTCGTTTTCGATTCCTAGACTATCTATATTTTGGTCTGATTAATAAAACAACTGTTTTGTCCCTATATTTGGATTCTGTTCCGGAGTTTTGCATTTCGTTTTTTTTCCTTTCGATTTTAATCGCAAGACCGGGCACATTCTTTCATACATTGGGGGCAACCCAGGATACATCAATTTAATTTTGCTTATAAAATTGTTGATATTCTATTTATCAATGAATTGAAATCGCACAGTAATAAGCATTAATAATGAATAACACTATTTCATAATAAAGACTTCTCTTCCAATTTAGCTTTAGATTTGCATTAACAGTGAAATGTAATTGCTGAGCGTACACTCTTTTCCTGATGTACGATATCTCGCTATCTAAGCATTTTAATAGCATGTTATTTAAGAATACTCATTTATTACATGTATGTGTTTAAATGCTTAATATTATTTTGTTTATTTTTGTCTTTGTTTATATGTTTGTTGTTGTCATACTGTAAATATGTTATGCTCTTCAATAATGGAGGAATAAAAGTTATCTAACTATCTATCTAACTATGAGCAGAATATAGATTTAGAGTCGGAAAATTGACAGAAAATTTGATTAAGACAACTAAGAGATGAAATATAAATTTAATTAAAGTTACTAAACCTTGTTTTATCTGTTTGTAATCCATTTTGGACGTTGTCTGAAAAACAAACGTATATGTATTCAACATTTAACTCTTAGAATTGCATTAATCTTTGACAAGGAAGACATTATTTATTTTCTACTGCATGAACTATTGTATCTATAAGTTTAATAAAACTGTAAAAATAAATAGAAAGTGCAAGAGGTTCAACTTAAATTTAAATATTACAAACATATGTGTTCAATGACCTATTTTTCATTATCTGATTTGTCCGTTAAAGTAATAAATAGTTTAGCAACACGTATATCAAACCAGCAAAGTTGTAATTAAAGTTTATTTGTCCACTTCGTTTCCTTTGACCGTCTTTATTGTGCATTTCTGCATATAATACACAATAACACAGATCTGATACATGTCTCTTAGAAAGTTAAATATCAAAGTTCTTAATTATAGTACTTCACGTATCATTTATCCTAAAATGAAACTGAAAATAGAATTTTAAAACTGAAAGATAGATTAACTTCGTCAGTTAAAAAAGTCTGTAAGAATACCTGGTTTATGTTTCTCCATCTCCTTTGCACGAGTGCCCGCCATGTACACAACGTGATCTAACAAAGGATGAGTCGGCATGTTTGCTTCCCACATTCGAAAGACCTCCGTTTCCATCGTAATAATAACGGCAACCTTCTTTTCCTGTACAGCTGCAAACAATCTGTCAAACTGCATGTACCACTTAGATGCCTCAACTTTGTCGAAGCCCATACCAGCCAACGGTTTGATAATTATCACAGGTCGCAAAGAAAACTTAACATACTTCAGTTCACCTGGATCCGTTATGACGAGAAAGTTCTCTTCTCCGTTGCTGAGATCGTATAGTGGCAGCAACTGAAACGACAAGCTTGTCATCCCACTTCCGGCTGATCCGACGATGACAACCATACTATAATCTATAAACTTATTTTCAGCCTCGGCTTTGACTTGTTTGTTAACCATCTTACTTGTGTAGTTCTGACGATATATTTTAGAATACTCTGAATGAAAAACAACATCAACTATTTATTTCTTAATCGCGCCTGTTTGTTATTCTCAAACTTTAAACTTAAAACAATCTAAAATTATATCTAGAATATCATAAGATTCTAAACCTAATACACATCATTAATAATCACCATCATAGTTGTAGAAATTGGCCTTTAAATATACAACAACTGCTAACAAATTATATTAATACTGACAAAAACATGTGAAAAATCATAAGTAATACAAACATTATTATGTACATGGTGAACTGTTTTTAAATGACTCAATCTGATTTAATCTATGCGTCCGAATGGTTGTTTTGAAAGATTCTTTTTTTTATTTAAGCAAGAAACTACTATTCTTTTTGACAGGTGGATTAACGTGTGCTGACAAGGATCTCGTCTGCTGTTAAAACAATTTCATCATTTATGCCCGTTCCAGGCAACAGCTCTATAACGCATCTTTGAATTGAACAAGTTGGACAGGGCATGACTCATTGTTTAACATATTCTTAGCAAATAACAATAGAAATTTAATAACACGGCTGCAACGAGTAAAGTCATTTACTTCCAATGTAGTAAAACAGAGTAAAACAGAAAACTGCCATTTTTGATATTTAAATTACATGCTTTAGTATCAGACAACATCAACAGATGGTTTTTTTTTTTCCTTTCTTTACAGTTAAAATGATATATCGTTGTCTAGCCTAGGTTCGTGGATAGTGAAAGTTCGTGGATTCCCCATCACATATGACGTCACACTCCAGCTTTGGCGTACGCGCGCATTTGCCATCAGAAAATCCGGAAGTAAACACAAACTTGTGTCAACTACCAAAATAAATCTAAATAAATATGAGGTTTAAAATAGGTAAGAACATCAATAAAGACCAAACATGCAGAAATCCTTACTCATAATTCCCTTAGATACAATAGAATAGACAATTTTATTTCCCAAATATCAACTCGTCTGCTTTGTTTACATTTAAACTTGACAGCCTGTGTTTTGGTTTTGACAATTTCGTGAGCACATAAACTGATGATGTCATCCACGAACTCAAATAAAAATGAAAGTAGGTTAACTAGCAGACATCATGTTTTGTTTTGCGTATTTCTGGAAGGTTTATGGTATTTTAAAAGGATATGGATTAAATATTAAATTGTAAGTATGCATTTGTTGTTGTTTGCTAATTTTATTCAAATATGAAATGGTTGTTCCTTGTATCCACGAACTTTGACCAGACAAGGATATATTTCTAATACAAATTATACTAGTTTATTGTGTTGTATCCTTGGCATTTTTTATGGACACGCCATTATTTTCAAATCACAATACCACAAATCAGAAGATAATGAAACGGAACGGAACATACTGGAACACAATAGAATAGAAATAATGATGTCTATTTCGAACGTTTAAAACACCTGCCTCCCGAAACAACCCCACCCACGCAAATATTGTTCTTTCTTAACGAACTTCCTTGCATTCTGGGGTTTTATCTTTAATAATGGAGTGTGAGTTTTTATAATCAAAGTATTCAAAGCGGGTAGGATTGAGAACAGCAATAGCACGTAGCAACCTGTTATTCACCGTTCAGTTCGAAGCACAGGGCATGAAGACATGTTCTTCCGAAAAATTTTGTACTTTAGAATTCTAGGATATTTCTGACGACAAATAATAATTATCTTTCGTACGAAAATGAAGTGCTAATATGTCGATGTGTTTCGTATGGGTTAGGGCGAAAACAATTATAATACCACTCCGCACTCCCCCACCCCACCCCCACCCCCATTTGTCCGCAGTACTTTTCTAATATCGACCTTGTGCAGTAGGACTATTCATCAAAGAATTTTTATATACCCTCATATAAGATATAGCACAATATCGGCCTGCCTAATAAACTTTGCTTTATCTATTCAGTGTCAATATATCACTTTTGCGGGAACTTTTGAAATCACTTATTTAATCAAAATTTTGCATTTAAATCATCACCATTGTATTGGAAATGTCTGAACTTAGAAAATGAGTGGTCAAATCAAAGGTTTTTATCCTGAAACAAAAAAGTTATTGCTATTTTTCACTTTTACAGCACTTCAGCCGGAAATTTTGAAAACATTTTTTTCCGGAATTTTTCATTGAAACTGTTATCATTGTATTGGAATGTTCTAACTAAGAAAATAAGTGGTAAAATTAAAAGTTTTTATCCAGAAACAAAAAGTTATTGCATTTTTTCAATTTTTCACAAACTGAAGTATACACTAGCAAACGTCATATTATATGACGTCAATTCTGCACGCTGTTGCTCTTTCAAAGGACTTTTTCCCAATTTTCCGAACAGGTAGGATAAATAGAATATTAGATTACTGTCTGAAAAAAATTAAATTTATTAGGCTCGTCTACGAAAAAATATTAGGCTCGGTAAAGCCTCGCCTAATATATTTTCTTCAACTCGCCTAATAAATTTAAATTTATCAGACAGTAACCTAATATTCTCTATATATAGTATCAGCTTACTGATCAGACCAATGGCTCTAACACATTATTGACGAGTTTTTCTTAAGCAGTGATATCATGTACTTCTTAATACTTGAATTTGAATATTTTTATTCAGTCGTCTGGCAAATGCACTGACCCCCTATAATGGCACCCGACACTTTTATTTTTCATATTACATTCTGTTTTTTGTTTTTTTTGTTTCGTAAATGTTGGTTTTTTTTCGTTCGTAATTACGACATTTATTTCGTTTTTACAAAAATGAAAGATATAAATGTCTAACTAAAAATGTCACAATATTTCCTTAGTTTAAAATAATATTTCTATTTCTCGATATGTATTTCGTTTCAATAAAATAGTTTTGCGGAAGTACGAAAAATTATTTTGTAATACGAAATATTATGATAACAAAATCAAAATGAAGTGAAATCCGACATTTTATTTAACGCCCTAGTTTTACGTAAAAAATGAAATAATATTTCTTACTTGCGGTTGATAAAGATAAACCCAGCGGCTCATGAGAAAAAAATAATTTAAAGGCAATTCTATTTTAGCACAAGGAGCCCATACAAGGGACCGAGTACCCAAACTGGAAGCAAATGTAGAGGACCTTAAAATAATGTTACAAATCAAGTTCGGTGAAGATTTATCAACAATTCATGAAATGATGTCGTTTAAACGCATTTATCTTTTTAGCTCAATTAGCCCTTAAACGGGACCATTTGCGTCTACTTGAACAAATTGTGGATAGGTTAATGAGAAGTCGTTCAGAGGTTTTACTATTTTTAGCTATACAGGTCCCTAAAAGAAGCCAAGCGTCCCCGTTTGAATACATTTAGTAACAGACTTTATAATGATGTTACAGACCAAGTTTGATAAAGATTCATCAAGTGGTTCATGAGAAGATTGAAGTCGTTTCCTATATTGTAGCTCTGGCGGCCTTTAAAGGGCCAACTGTCCCTGTTTGAATAAATTCAAGAGAGAACCTACTCATAATGCTACAGACCAAGTTTGATAAAGATCCATCCAGTCGTTCATGTGATGATTTAGTTTAAATGTATTTGTATTCTTAGTCCTAGCGGCCCTAAATGGGACCAAGTGTTCCCATTTGCAACAAATTGGGAGAGAGCCTTATAATGATGCTACAGACCAAATGGGTCATGTTTAATTGCTCTACCGGCTCTTAGAAGAAGATTAGGGTTATCCGATCTTCTTTTTGAATGCACACATGTTATATATTCCAATTATGCGCATTTATCATTAACCTTAATTTCTCTCTTTTTTTTAAAATAATATAATTAAACATAACACTCAAGTCGTTGAGATGTAATGTAAATACACTCGGGAGTATGAAAACAATCATCCTTTTTTCACCAAAATATTACGTCTGCCATTGCGAATTTGACCTATTAAACTCGATACTTGAGCATATTTCTCTCTGAAGAACACTGGAAAATAATTTGATAAAAATGAAGATACAAGAAGTATAAAATCGAAAAGATGAACAAAACGGACACACATTCATCGTGCTGTCTTTGTGACAACAGCGACCACAAACAGGATGACAAAATTGTTAGTAAACAGATAGATACAAGACAGTTCCTTTAAATGCCCTAAATCGCTCACTTTAACTAAAAGGCTTGGTACTTGTGCATCTATGTGCTCGAGTATTTAAACATTGTAATAATTACATGAAGATGTTGGTCACAAAAATATCAATAATGGGAAGTCTCAGTTAAAAAGCGAAATCAAGGGATCTTATCACCACTATTTAGTACTTATGAACATGTCAAACGTTTAACAAGACCAAATACAATATGGCATTTTGCTAAATTGGTAGAAATAACATTTTTCCAGACCGTCCTTCCCAGTAATGTTGTAGTCGAACAAAAGTTTTACGAATATGGTTAATATGACTGGTACTAAAGCCTTTAGAGTGTTTACAAGATTTAACATGCAAAGCAAATACTCGAGGTTATTAAGCCGATCTCATTGAAGTTGAACTAGGTCTGTACTTTATAAGCATTGATTAAACAGACTGGCCAATGAGTGAATCTAATGAAGTGTGTTAACAGGGTGTAATATAGATATTGTTTGCCAATTCAAGGACTCTAACTCTGGATAAACCGGTACGACGTGTACGAAAGTAATATGGGTCGAAAGAAAACTTTTGACAACAGGGACTGCCTGAAAATATGGCCGCTAGAATGTACCAGATATTGGAATAAGCGATAAACTGTATCACGTAAGAATAATGTTTAAAATGTGGTTTTACGAAATTTTGAAAAAAAAATAGTCAGACGGATATGTAAAATTTATGATTTGTGACATTTTGTAACATTTTCTAAAATTTACGGTTACGGTTGAACAACTCATAATTAAAACATAAACGTTTATCCTTATTTTAATCATTTAAATTATTTTTACACGTTTATGCCAGAATAGCGCTAACGCATGTTTATTTTCGGGTATAGCATCTGCAGTGTCACTCGGTATTCTGCAGATGTTATAACACGGAAAACAAGTTTAACCATCCCTTCATTTGTTATCTTTAAACTAATGATTATGAATTCGGCGACTAAACATACCGAGAAGATTTCTGTAAACTGTATCTTCTGTTGCATCTGCTTCTTCTGCAAACAATTACATGTATGATACAAATGGCAGTAAGATATTTTTATTTTAATTTCATGAAATATTTTTAAGAATTAAGGCAAAAGTTCTGGAGCTCTAACTTGAAAAGTTAAAAGTAATGTTAAAGGAATAGATTACTAGTATTACCTTATCATTAAATATTATATTATCTTAACACTGCGACTGTAACATCTTAGCGTTTCAACAGTTTCTGAAAAAAAGTGTATAGTAGTAAAATGTATATATCAAACAGTAATATATTCCGGTGTATGATCTATTTGAATTTCTCAAAAGAATTACCAGGAGTATTTCCCGATGTGGTATCTATGTAAACAGTAGACGCCGGAGATAACATGTCATGCTCATTCTGTCTCGCCACTTCATTCAGAAGTCTCTCGTTGGTAACAATGATAATATCAATAACCTCGTCATTTTCGTCATTTGTTGCGTCCAACATACTGTCAAATTCTTCTAGCATTGTTTCAACCTTTTGTGAATCGTACGTTGACCTGCCGAACGGTTCACGGAAAAGTACAAATTGGGCATCTTCTGGGCTGATCCGTTTCCAGTCGGATGGATTGTTTATTTCCAAGCATTGGTCAGTACGCTGGTAGTTTCTTTGATTAACTGCTGCAAGTGCGCATTTGTAAGCCAACATGTTGTTCTGACCGGTGACGATAACGCGATGGTTCTCTATAAGCTGTTGAGTAATAAGGACAATGTCGTTCTTGAAAGACTCTATACAGTCGTTCTTCTCTGTCAACGCCTTTGCCAGCTTTTCTGAAAATCAAATAGTAGAGTTTGACCCAGTTACCATTTTTGCATCTACATCCTTATAAACTACTTGGATGAAATACTAGTTTAACAGTCTGTAATATAATATGGAATTTATAACCCATTGATTTTGTATAATCTCTATTGAATTACCACATATTTCTGACTGATTACCTTTCATCATTTTAACTTTGTTGTCTACAATTTTCATCCTTTTTCCTGCAATCCCTGAAAAACATGAAAATTGTTTTATGATACCCTAACAACATTTGATTGTGTCGCGGAGATATAATCACTTTTTATCAAAATAACTAATAACATGCAAGCGTCAGAATAGAACTCAACACTTAATTTATTGAATTCACACATGATAGCGACATTCACATGCGTTTTTCTTATACCCATCATACAAATAACTATATACATTTTTCTGTCAAATCCAGCATAGAATTAAACCCTCGAACCAAGCCCATTTAGTGAGGGATACATGATATTGTTTAACACAGCCTACACTGAACGTGTTTACATTGCGTTTTGACAATCAATATACACAAATATTTGTAAATAAATAAACAATACCAGAGCGTCCTTTTCTTTTCACAGAGGCTTTTGTTAATATTTCATTTGATTTTCTTGATTCTTCTTTGAGGGTCTTAATTTCGTTTGTAAGTTCAGAGTTTTGTAGCTGTAGCTGCATACACAACACGTGGTTCCATGTTTTCCATGTCCGAATTACTTCTACACGATTTGGCATGACTTCAGTAAATGCCGACTTTATCTCGTCTTCGATATTGTTTAAGGAAGGTGCACCGGTACACTTTGACAAGGCGAGTACAGCATCTCTAAGACCACTCCAAGCAGTATTGAACTTCTGATCATCGATTACGTCACTGCTTGCAATGTGTTGCAATCTATTTCTTATATCAGTAATGTCACGCAGACAGTCTCTTTCATTTTGTTGTAACTGATTAAAAAATAACTGTGTTAGCAGGACCGCTAGTAGAGTTACGTCCCATGTTTGAATATCCACCGATCCAGCTGCTGGGTAAACATTTGCAAACTGATCAAGACTGATCTTGAAGCGTCTACGTAATTCATCAATGTCTGGTTTCCGAAAAAGCAGGTAGTCTTCTAAACTCGTGTATGCGTGATTTGTGTCAGCCTTCGCTTTAGCTATGAAAAGTTCACGTAATGGCCTAGGACAGATGTTCACCACAAACGTTATCAGACGATAATATTTGTCGGACATTCTGAAAGAAATCGTGAAAGCACCTGAGTCTTAGATTATTTATATTAGAAACTTTTCGACAATCGGTTTCGGTTTAAACAAACAATAAATGTTTTTGTGTATGATAAGGAGGCGAATATCCAAGTTTATAGATATTTACTGAGACCGATAGTGATATCCACAGGCTTTCACTTTTTTCGTCATACAGTACTAAATTTTATGTCTTCACAAACAAAGAGCAATGTATTTAGTATCTAATAAAAAGGTAAAGGTAGATAGTTCATTAGATATTTTTACAAGCACCTAAACTAAATACTCGTCTAGAATTTTTAAGATGATATAAGAGATAAGATACAGAATATGACTCTGTAATGTTGTATTTGACAAACTCTATCTGAATATAAACAATCAACTATTGTCAACAAGTAGTGACCTTGCACCCATTAATATTTCGTATGATTCCGTAAACTCTTTTTCAGATGACTTAAACTAAATAGAGATATTACTGTAACTAAACTGACATCTTTTCACATTTGCAGATATAGCTGTGCGAAGAAAGCGTTTAACTTCCAATCTTTGCATTATGAATTTGAGTCTATGTCTGGCCCCGTCATATTCTTGTTTCACAGACTTAATATGCGGGAAAATGACCATGCTTATCATGATTTTAATTTGCACTAATCTTCAAAATGTTAGAACCACATTTATCTTTATTTGCATGTAACTGATCCGTTGGTGAAAATTCTCTGTCTTTATGATTATAGGTATTAATATTATGTATAAAATGACTCAAAAACCTAGAATTGTCACAGGAGTAACGAATTATACCACCACAATATGGCCTTGTCACAGAACTAAGCCAATGTCAAAGCCGAACTTGCTTGATCTTTGACCTACTGACCTCAAAATCAATAGGGGTCATCTGCTGGACATGATCAACCTCCCCATGAAGTTTAATCATCCTCGGCCCAATCATTCAAAAGTTATTGTCCGGAAAAGGTTTAAATGTTCAGGGTCACACTGACCTTTGCCTTTTTGCACTCGAACTCAATAGGGGTCATCTACTGGACCTTGACCTTTGACCTACTGACCTCAAAGTCAAACTTGACCTGTATTTTATCATGTTACACCGCTGTACAATAATTTATAAACCTAGGCATAAGCGTTCTCAAGTTATCATCCGGAAACCGTTTAACTGTTACGGGTCAGTGTGACCTGACCTTTGACCTACTGGCCTCAAAATCATTAGGGGTCATCTGCTGGTCATGACCAAACTCTTTATCAATTTTCATGATTCTAGGCCCAAGCGTTCTCAAGTTATCATCCAGAAACCGGCTAACTGTTTCATGTCATTGTGACCTTGACCTACGACCTACTTACCTCAAAGTCGAACTTGACTTGTATTTTATCACGTTACACCTCTGTACAAAAAATATGATCCTAGGCCCAAGTGCTCTCAAGTTATCATCCGCAAACTGTTTAATTTATACGGATCACTATGACCTTAACCTTTGACCTACTGACCTCAAAGTCGAACTTGACCTGTATTTTGTCATGTTACACCGCTGTACAATAATTTATAAACCTAGGCATAAGCGTTCATCCGGAAACCGTTTAACTGTTACGGTTCAGTGTGACCTTGACCTTTGACCTACTGACCTCAAAGTCAAAGATGACCTGTATTTTATGATGATACACCTGTGTACCAAAACGTATGATCCTAGGCCCAAGCGTTCTCAAGTTATCATCCGGAAACCATTTAACTGTTTCGTGTCATTGTGACCTTGACCTTTGACCTACAAAGTCAAACCTGACCTGTATTTTATCGTGTTACCCCTGTGTACAAAAAATTATAATCCTAGGCCCAAGCATTCTCAAGTTACTGTCCAGAAACCGTTTAACTGCTACGGGTCACTCTGACCTTGACCTTTGACCTACTGACTTCAAAGTCGAACCTGACCTTTATTCTCTGATGTTACACAAGTTTACCAAAAATTATATAAATCGGTCGAGCCTTTCATGAGTTATTATCCGGAAACCATGAAAACTGACGGACGGACGGACGGACGTTCTAACGAAACGGTCTTTATGTGACTCCCCCATTGTTCTCTCTATTGTTCTAGTACTATAACAGTCACATAAAAAGAAAAATAGTCACATAAACAATGACATCAAAGAGAAAGTACCGTTATGCAGTCACTTAACCATCATTTCGCGGGCACCGACCGACCGGCAAGCTCACTCCTATATACGCAATTTAATACAATTTCTGTGTCAGTCAAATGCAATACAGAATAATTAAGTGAACTGTATGTAAAACTATATAGATAGATAGTTTATTAACAAAAGGTTAAAAACCCATGAGTTCACATATAACATATAATCATACAACATTTAAATAGTAATGTCAATGGCGGTGTATAAAATAAGTGATTTTACATATACACATAAACTAACATGTATATCTATGCAATCTGACATATTTTTAAACAATTGTCTTGATAATAAACAGTTTTGTCAGTTGACATAAAACTCACTGAACAAATCAACTACATACTAAACTCGTTATTATTAACTGGGAACCTACATAACATGTAATTCTCTGGATAAAATGTCAGAGAGGAGAAAAGTGTTAAGGGTAATAAATAGTTTTACGAAGTTCAAAAGCCCTGTATACAAAGGTGGACAGTTTTTTCAAGGTCGAAATGTTTTCAGTTGATAACAGTTCTGTAAATTTTGGTATAGTTTGGTTTTTCTAGTAATATTTATGGATATACTTCGCTCTGAGGTCTTTTTATAATTTACATTCTAGTAAAAAGTGAAATTCGTCCTCTAGGTTATTACATATAACACATTTCCTATCATTTCTTGGAATTTTGTTCGGCTTATGCCATCTGTCTGTTTCTATCAATAACTTATACGCTGACAATCTCAGTCGTGTGAATGCTATTCTAAATTTCATTATATAAACATTATCTAAATAAGACTTAAAACCGAAGGTTGAAAACAGTTTGTAAGAAGAAGCTCTTGAAGAATTTTCTAAAGATTCATTCCAGTGTTGCATGAAATTATCTCTTATTTTTTGTTTGAAGCTAAGTAAAAATAAAAGTTTCATTTCCTACTGATTTGACCAACATAATAAAATCCTAATTGTTCTAATACTAATAATGATTTGACTGATTTTGCCCAACAATTATTATTTGGTTTAAGTTCCATCTGAAATATCATCATGTCATAAACTTTTCTAATATATCGGTTTCTTTCCGACTTCAATATTTTAAGCCAAAACTTTATTATCAGATACAGTCTATGGTTTATAAAACGCGCAGTTCGGTAAATGTGAACTGTAGATATTGAACAAGTGGTAATTTATCTTCCATTGTATACCAGTCACTTTTCTTCAATATTGCTTATCTGAGAGAAACAACGCATAGTTTATAGTTTTTTCAACGTTACACAAAAAACTTCGTTGAACTTCCCTAGTGAAGTTCGGTCTAAATTACAAACACATTCTGATTGGCTGATATAAAAATGTATGTCGTTATGCGTGTTCGTTAATATGTGTATATGCAGCATAATGTGCAATATGAATTAAAGAACAGTACAGACGTAAACCAATGTATGAAATCAAATTCAAAATCATATATAAGATGAATTTCATTCATAATCTCGAGTTTTATTGTTAAACTGTGAATATTTTGCATTCTGTTTTTGTTTGTTTACATTTCGCTTAAAATAACATGTGCACACTGCCGTGACCTCTAGACCGGATGTTCATTAGGGAAGTTCACGCAAGTTTTTCTGTAACGTTAACGAAAGCATAAAATATGTGGAGTATCTTTGCAATATGAAATATTGATACATGTGACTGGTGCACGATGGAAGATAATTTACCGCTTATTCAATATGCTGGGTACCCATTCACTAAATGGGCGTTTTAGGTGAGAAATTTACGATTGAAATCGGTTAGTGCATTTTCATGACCACGGTTCTTATAGAATACCTTAGGGTAGGGTATAACATGTACAGAAGCATTTTCTTTCTGGTCTGCTGCCAGTGGGCCATCTACCTTACACTGTAACTACTGTAGCTCTACCTATTTTGCCCGGTTTTTTAGATTATCATTATTTGCATAAGCCAGAGATTAACTCCGCCCTGCCAGGTCAAATAGAACGCACTATGTAATAATGAACACGCCCGGGAAATATGTAACGACGAAAATACGTTTATTTGTAAGACTATCACTATTTGTAGTGAATACCACTATGGACCCCTACCTGACCGACTACCGACTAGTGGTGTAAACCGAATTTATACGGCAGATAATTTTCTTGTGAGACAATACGGGGGTTAGAAATGCGATATTTAAAGCTATTGGAAATGCTTCGTACATGTTCTTTGTACAGATGAAAGTATTAGAAAAGGTAACTTAAATTATCGCATTTATCAAATCTTGCGAACATATATGCTCCAAAATTTCGAAAATCATGATTACGGTATTTTGCATTTGTATTTGTTTTGTAGGCTTAAACATCAGATCTTTAAATAACGAAAATAGGATTTACAAGGCCGATATGTTTAATTGTACAGCTTTTGGATGACCGTATACGGGATATGCTTTGTTGAGGAAATCTATATCAGGCACAGGCGAAACCCAAGCCTGATATGGATAGACAGGTTATATCCCGTATCCAGTCATTAACAATCTGTGTCACGATTTTATCGTATCGACTACTACTGACTTCTACATTTTTTGAATAAGGAGAAATCTAATGCAGTTTTGAAGAAAGAACAGTATCTAGTCAGCTACGCTGTTCTTCAGTTTTTACTGAATAAATCATAACTGGACAACCAAACGGTAAATGGTTCCAAAAATGATACATGCTAAATACGACTGGTGGGTAATATTGGATATCCAAGTATAATTATTGAAGATTATTATCAACATAGTAGTACAGCACCTTGGTAAATTTCCAATAGCGAACTACTGATTACTAGGTCAGGTATATTATTTGAAATAATATGAAAACCTTCCGACATAAAGTTCTATCTCTGTTTTATATAATTGGTATACTGGTGCTGTTCAGCAAATAAGTCGTCAAAAGACATCTAAACTAAACTAAACTCTGAATATAAGGTGCTTCCTTTAGTGTTTAATTCAACAAAGTATCACAGACTTATTTCATAAGTTTAACTTGAATATCTCGTACTATTACATACTGTTTTTATGTCTATATTGAGGTTTGAATTTTATATCGGGAGCGTGACGTCATTTTAATGTGAGTTGTTGCGTTATTTTTCATTTACGTTAGTTTTGTTACTTTTATTCTTGTTATCGAACAGATTCATAAGATGTGTATGTAATAAAAAGAGTATTAGCTTCACGTTGCATATGAACTTTTTCTTTAGCCGAATGATACTGCACTCCTAAAATCGACTTTTAGGAACAATATTTCCGCTGCAAAATTTTTGCATATTTCCCGATACAAAGCTAATAACATGATACTAGTCTTTACAATTGATAAACAGTTAAGATATAACCGAAATAGTGTAGGTAAATATTTTAAAAAAATACTCTTCGTAATATTTGATAAGGTTGCTGTATCCTGATGAAACAAAGTTTCAGAAACGGATAGGTTGAATGTGTATACATGTACATACTTAAAATTACATATATACCAATATTTTCTGATTTGTCATTTATATCTAATACAGTCCCTTTATATTCCCTTTATATTTGTTAAAATAATCGGAGATAACATATCTCCGTTCGTTTACAAAACCATAGTCGAGGAAAAATTATTTCTAATGTTTAAAAGGAAATATGCTCTAATGCGGGTCATATCCTATGCAATATTACGAGTAACTCTTTTACAGTTTCGTTATGTATTAATCTTAGTTAATCACCTTCAGTAACATAAATGACTTTTAACCAATATAATGTGACATATCCACCAAGTTGTGCATAACTGGGCTATCATTTCATGAGATGTGAGTAGAGTTTTATTGATTAAGCATTTTATTCTTTCTTTCCGTTTCAGGAGGCTCCGCGGCAGAGTGGATAAGTCTGTGGAGTGTGAATAACGTACCCTTAACGATAGGTGTTACAAATGTGCCTTGGGAGATAGACATATCCAACCAGTAAGCTAACTGAAGTTCAATGGTTATAACCGGGTGCTCACTCATGCCAGACATAATGCACAGAGTGGTCCTTACTTTTTGTACGACCATCATAAGTTGGAAAATTGTCAATAACCTGTTCATGTGTTAGTGTGACATTAAGCTTAACAACCCTCTGCGTCCTTTTACGTGAGATATGTAACTCGTGTATAACATATGAAAAGTGTAAAAGTCTAACAACAACGACAATAATATTCAATGATTCATGCAGTCCCAAAAGTTGTATAACTAAACAATCAGACAGGGTAATGCAAATAACAGCATATATCTACATGCTATAATTTATGTTATAACAAAATTATTCTAATTAGATAGATATTGCAGGAGTTAACTTTGGACGTTAGTGTGACATGGACTATAATAGAAAAGATCATAAATAGATCACATATAGTGAGTCATGGCAATACGAAGATGTCCACTTCCTGTCCGAAAAAGTTTAACTTATCGAACGTGCAAGGACCAATAATATGCGCAGTCCACTCTATCTTGTAGGTGTATAATTTTTTTATTTGAATTAGAGAGAAAACTGTATTAAGAATTGGGTTATATACAAGGGCACACATAAATGACATTATATAATATAAAATATATGTATTATATATAGAGACCAAATAAATGGTACAAAAAGACCCAATAAATTGAAACAGACTCGGCAATTATGGAATGAATCTTATTAGATATCCTACAAATTGTTAAAAATAAATTTATATATTTATATGTAGGTCTCATTGTGCGATATCGTAACCAACAGTATGAAGACATAATGAATAATAACTGTAAATAAAGCAAATGATTGTGTGTTTAAGCGCTATGATAGATAAATTAATTGTAATGTTGTACGTACCTGCTGCTGTTTAGCTTATTATTTCACATTATCCGATCTTTTCACGAAATACAACTATTTATGGTAACTCTCCGGTTTTCACATTTCTATATTTAATCGGTTTAAGCTATATATACCACTCATGCATACTACAACTATTTATAGATATAGCAAATGATCGGGTTTCAGTCTACTCTGGTATTTGGCCGGAATCAGTCTAAAAACGTTTTGCAGCTGATGAAAACAAGTATCGCATTAAAATTTTAAAACAATGGTTATGTTTATATTCTTTAAGCACCTGTGCATGTCAAACGACCATAGGTTATATCATTTACCTATTTTTGAAGCAATAAACACAGTGTACGTGTGTCGTATATTGACTTGGGATGCTGTTTTTTGCCGAGAAAATACAGAGCTTCTTTCTTCAAGAGACTCTTACTTTATTGTCAGGTGATGTACTTTGGTATTCCAAATCGCTGTACTCGTGTCGGTTCTATTCTATAATAAAGAGTTGTTTATTTTATAACATGTATAGCTAACGTTAAATATGTGTAAAAAATGCCTTGAATTCAAGTCAATAGTAAGTCTGAACCATTTTACATGCTATCATGTGTTACATTGAAGCCTTCATGTTGAAAATTATGGTCTTATTCTTTAATTCAAATTAATTATTTTACATGATCTACCGATCGGAATTTTATAACATTGCGAAGAGCATTTTAATTTAAAACTAGTATCCATAGGTAAACATCTGAAGATAAAAATGAGTAATGGAATATCCGGAATGACTCGAAATAGCCGAGGTCAGGGAGTTTCAGGAAAATTTAAATATTTCGCAAAGTAAGTGATATTTCACAATTCAGATAATAGCTTTTTATTGGCAATTAAATTATCTTATAAACGATATTGAACATGTTGAAAAATTAGTCTAAATTTATTTTTTATGACACCTGGTTTGGAATACCCAAGTGAACTGAGTACATATATTTTAAAAGTAGGTCCGAAAAGCAAATACTGCATTGTCCCCTATGACAGTTACAAATGATAATGTTTAAAATAACTGACTCATTTTTAATAACGTACAATATAAACTTATACTGAACAAAATATCTAACCCGCTACTACTTCTTTTTCCAGTATTGGGAAAACCGTAAGATTCAATAAGACATTAACTGATTTGATAAAAAGGCATTGTTTACAATCATGCAAAAATGTCAAAATCAGACAGAACAATGCTTTCAGTAAACTTTGGAATATTTAAGAAGAAACTGGCTGTGAGAACAACTTAAATCGACACATTAGCATAGTGTCAGTGAGCAGTTGACAGCGTGGACTAAACAGTTAAGCCTCCCCGGGAAGTTGCGTTGGAAGCTTTATCGGGGGTGGGGGGGGGAGGGGGGGGGGGTAGGCTTCTTTATATTGATATACTTGTTCCGTCGCCTTTATGTGTCTTGGAGTTATGGCACCTTTCTTATAGTATATATTTATCCAATCTGAAGCATGGTTTCATTGTAACCTGGCTTTGATAATAGCTTTTTTTAAGTTTTCAGTCAGGTAGGGTGTCTTGCTTAAAATCTAAAATGTTATGTTGGTAAGACACATGTTTTTGAAATTGCCAAGCGGATTTACCTATAAGAAACGTTTTAATTCAAATCTGAGCCGAATGTTATATTTTCAGAACAACTTGTGAGCATGAAGTATCGGGATATGTTTAGATTTTGTTAAAATATGACAACTGAACACGTCACGAAATGCAACAAGGGTATTTAACTTCATACTAAATTGTAAGCATTTGTATTGATCAATTTAATAATTATGAGCAGTGTGTTTCCATTCTACCTAACAGCATAGAATTTAAATTTACATACACGGTTGAGTATAATTGATGTTGCAAAGAGATACTTTCGTCAACAATAAAAACAAAAAGGTTGTACCGTTGTTCGCTTTTGTTTGATATAATGCTGATTATATAATTAATGCTGATTATATATTAATGCTGATTATAAATCATTTCTCTGTGATCTATCTTCTTACTGTGACAGATAGAAATTAAAAACTGAAACTGAAACTGAATAATTTGATTAAACGCCTACTTTTATACAATGATATATTCAATGGGTTGTACATAATAATAATAATAGTTATTATAACAACATTAATAATGACAATAATAATAATAATAACAAACAGCCTTATTGTAGCAAACAGTAATGACCAAACCCCTCCCCTTGAGGTCATTTCACCCCTATGGCGAATACCAGTGCTTAAAGCATCTGGTACGCCCATACGAGCTGCATATAGAGGTTCAAACCCCCCGGTTAATGTTGCCATCATATACTATTTAAGAAAGAAATACTATACATTACCCTACACATAGACCTTTTTTAGACGAGGTCACGTGATAGCGATGGCGGTCAGTGTTATTTTTTTAATCTCTTAAAAGTATTGGATTTTATATAATTCAGATTCAGAAGATTATCTGGCAATTTGTGAACAATTACCTAGAATATTGACATATTAATGGATTTATGAAGTGATACTGGAATTACTTATTGTGAAATTGGATATAATATAAACTGCTCGATTTACAAACCAAAATATAAACATTGGATAACAAAGAATCGATTCGTGTCATATCTCAACAGGTCACAATGGATATGCACATCGTGCGGGCCATTGTGACCTGCTGAGAGGTATTTCTAGCTTTATTTCAGAATTGCCGACGGTATAAAACATAACAGGCTGTCAAAAATGCCATCGAAAAACAAACATAAACAGCAGAATAATAGCCAAATAAATAGTGAAACACAGAAGAACACGAATACGAACTCTGTAACCGGTGCAGGTACAGGTCAAGGTTCAAAACAAAACACGATACAAAAAATGGATCAAAATTTAAATCAAAATACTATATTATAAATAAAATTAAAAACTGGTAGAATTAGAAATGCTCTTTCTGACTTAAAACATATTAAACAAGAAGTGCAAAATACAAGTACGAAGCTGTATATCATTGAAAGCAATATTGGGACTCATATTGAAATATTGAAAAGATAAGTGAACAGAATAATTCTTCTCAGTTAACGAAAATTAGTAATTTGGTAGTTGCTGAACAACCAAAGTTTAAGAGAAAAAGCAACGAAGAGCAGTTCAATGCAAATAGTAAAGTTCTGTTGAAACAAAATTAGGCAAACGAAAATTTAAATCAGGACAACGTACAAGAGGCAAAATCGAGCATTACAGAAGGTTGACCATTTTTATTGAAAAAAAAATCTATTACAAGAATAAGTACAATAGTTTTTGTGGGCAGCGAAGCGTGACCACAGAGTTACCATACCACAAATTTAAAGTCAAAATGCTTATCCGAAACCGAACAACAAGTAGTTTCATGTCCTCCATAACTTTTACGTAATTCAAGTCTGTTTAACTTTCAGAAAGCTTCTGAGATTCAACTTTATCAAAAATGCGCTGCTTGAGTACAAATTTGTCGTAATCTATATTTTATAACAAAAACAACGCGTATGAAAATGAGCATGCTTGCTTTGATCACATGACCGAAACAATTCTTCATCACGTGACCAAAATAAACTATAAATAACCTACGAAAATATAGTATAGTAGGCTACTTCAGTACCATCCGCGTTCATCTATAATCGGTATTAAAACCAAGTTGCGTCTTAATTGAACGTTTTAAATTAAAACTTACTTCCTGCTAGAAATGTTAATCGAAATTTTATTGTCATAACAATACCAAAGAGCTTGTTTGGGTCACATGATCAGAAAACATCTAACTAGCACGGCGTGCGTTCTATTTTCGGATAAAATTGCACCCAAGCATCCGTTGAACTTTGTAGCATAGAAATGGGTTTATGGAAAGATATATTACTTAAAATTAACAGAAGAGGTGTGAGCCTATTTATTTTTCATAGAGAAACATACGGTCATTTCATAATATTTACGTAGATAATTTTTATTTGCATGACTTTGGAAAATAATTGCAGCCGTAACCGAGGGGCGAAAAATTCGTACCTTTTTCCCGAAAATACGATCGTATGCACTTTAATTTGGTTTAATATTACATTCCAGCTGGTGTTTGTGATTGACATATCATTAACGAGTATAATTAATTCGAAAGAAACATTATTTTTAACAAATTCGCCTTTTTTAATCGCCGGTAGATTTGCGGTGTTCTCGTCCCCAAATATTCACGTTCTGGCGTACGATTTCTTCTTGGATAATTATACAATAGCGGGATTTGGAAAACTGCAATGAAATAATTTTAGATCATTCAAACAAAGCTGGAAAAATTCCAGTTTTTAATATTTGAATTTGAACAATAAAATTCGTAAAAATATCCTCTGGATGCATAGAATGCAGCCAAGAAAAATAATAGCAGCTAGACTCGGTTTGATTGAGTCATGAGAGGTAATGAAATGTGACCCTACCACCAGCTTAAGCAGAACTTTATTACACATATGTTGAATGGACTCCATGATCCCAAAGTACCAGAAAACATAACAACACTAAAACATGCATATTGGCATGATTATGAGGCATATTATATTAATCTACAGCTGAAAATTGACTAAATGCAACCCGAAGATTATGATGAGTGCTGATATTGGAGATTGTAGTAGTTGTTTTGGTTGTTTTAAAATTGAATGAAACAATTAATTTTATTGTAAATATTCTTTTATGGTTGTTTTTAGTTTAAGAACTGTTCTGAAGTGTCTTTTATCTATGTAATTTATGTATAATATATTCATAGCTTGCTTTTCTCATTTGGAAAAAAAATCACCTGTCAATATCATAGGGGCCTGAAGATGGAAAACTCGTTTCTGATCAATAACTTGAGGACCACTTGACCTAGAATGTTGAAACTTCATAGAACGATTGGACATGTAGCATAGATGACCCCTATTGACCCCTATTGATTTTTGAACCACTTGATCAAAAGTTAAGGTCAATAAGAAAACAGTTTCCAACCAATAACATTAGAATCATTTGAGACAGAACATTCAATCACGATGATAGGAATTACAAAGCCAATGACCCTTAATGTTCTGGGGTCACTTGACTTAAGGGAAAGGTCACACAGGCATGAAGATGGAAAAACTCTTTCTGGATCACTAACTTGAGAATCACTTGACCAAGAATGTTGAAACTTATAGGATGATTGGATATGCAGAGTAGGTGACCCCTGTAGATTTTGATCAAGATCAAGATCACAGGGGCCTGAACATGGAACACGGTTTACTTGAGAACCATTTGAATAAGAATTTTGTAACTTCATAGGGTGATTGGACATGCCAAGTAGATGATCTCTATTGCAGCCAAACATTAGTGTCTCTTTGTCCTTTGCTCCTATCCTCTATTGACTTGTTGCCTAGTACGACAATGCATTGGGGGACTAGGGAGACATGGGCGTCTTCTAATTTGATATTTAAATGTCCTCATTCGAAGGAGGAGGGGTATATTGTAAATATTAATGTTTGATGATGGATGTTGGTCGGTCTGTAGACAAATCAGTTTCCGGATGATAACTGAAGAACGCTTGGGCCTAGGATCATGAGATCGGGAGATTTGTCATGACCAGAAAAAGACCGTTAATGGCTTTGTAGGTCAAATGTCAATATCACATTGACAATAGAACTTTTTTGCCACAAAACTAGATTATGCTTTGGTCTAAGACTACATTTGATACGGAGGTAATTTAAGACTGGTAAATGACCCATGATTATTGATTTAAGATCAATAAGTTAATTGTCCAGTACGTAGTGACCAAATAATTTCTGTTCCTTGTCAGTTAAGTCATGCAAGTGTTCTACAAGTTCTTGTTATAACTAGAATCTCCAAATAACATATAATTATCAATTAGTCGATGACCTTTGCTCACATTTACTGTTATTCCCCTTGTTCCGGTAAAAGCAGGGTGTTTCCCATTGATTTGTTTAAAAACGCTTATAATTCAAAAAAGCAAGACTGTTAGCAAAGTTTTACCCCTTGATTTTGGTAAAAGAAAGGTTGAAAATGCTTATTAATCAAATGTAGTTTAACTAGAATCACCAAACTTAAGCTAACTATTCATGCCCATTACCAAAAGCTGTCAACCGCTGCCCACATCAGTCCTCTCAGTGCTTTGATTATCAATATAACTGAATTAAACGAATTTTGAACTTGTGAGGCCGTAAAATCATGACATGCATACTCATGATACAAAGAGCGTAGTACCGGGAAGGTATATTGCATCTGTTTATGACTTTTATCTTTATAACATTTATTTTCCTATACAAAATGACACGGATTTGTTTACATATGTTTGTATATAACGGCAGTTTTATTATAATAACAGAATAAAACTTATTTTGAAATTATGTGGACATAAGTACGTCATGATAGAAAGAGCGTAATACAGGGCTAATACGTTCAATGACGGTATATTCTATTTTTTTGGATTTTCCTCTATTTATGCATAAAAATTGGATCTATTTTTAAGTTAAAACATTTCATATAAATGTCAAATTTCCAGATCATCTATAGTGAGAGAATGAACTGTTTTGATTGATAATTATAGTAGTATAGTAGCAGAATCGTTATAGGACGGTAAAGCCGGATTATATCAATGTGAAGATCACCTAGTTATGTGCATTGAAGCGATTAGCTTGCAAGTGCGTTATGCGTTCATATATATTTCAGTATGAAAATTTATTTTGTTTGTACTAGTTCTGGGCATAAAATCACATGATATAGTTTTTAAAAAAGAATATATATTGAGTACAGATCTTGTATAAAGTGTTATTATTATGACTGTTTAAATTATATATATATATTGAAACATAATGAGCACGAAAAAGACTAATTTACTTTTCTGTTTCAGCTGTAGAAATGCTATCGCATCGGCAAAAATTGATACAAATGGCTGATCGGAGCGATCTTTGTTGGAGGGTTGTACAGGAATATGAATCGAATCCGCTAGCAGTAGATTCAGAGGACGAAAAGAAAATGTACAAGGCAGAAGCACATGCAAATAGGAAGATGAAAGCGGAGAAGGCAAAAAAGTCAAAGATGACCAGATCGTTGCCATTTAACCCTTTACTCCATACAGATACAATAGTATTGATTATTGATACCCAATACACTCAGCTGCATTATCTGTACACTATCTCCATACAGGTTATTGGAGAAAAATGCAAAATTTATACCTGTGTTACTCAGATCAAAATTAGTCTATGAATACTTGTTTCAACCATTTAGTGTCCAACATAATTTATTTTTAAAATTAAATTTCCTTTCTGATGGTATATTTTTCATAATTTTGTGATAAATATTTTTCACAATAGAAAGCTACAAACCTAAGACCATAGAATATTATTATAATTTAGCTGTTTTATGCATGTGATACAACAGAAAAGAAATATTTTTACTGTTACAAATGCACAATTTTATTAACTGAAGGTAAATGAAAGACTAGAAAGGTCTATATTAAGTGATTTTCAAAATAAGCAAACCCATTTAATTAACCATTAAAATCTACACCCCTACCAAACTTACAGAACTTCATAGATCATAAAATTAATTAATTACATAATGTTTTGATAAGAAGCACAGATCAAAGACACTCTATAAAATTTGTTGATCCACATCATAAATAATGGTGCAAACAACACCCTAATTGCCTTGTTTTGACAGCTGTGCACAATAAACACACTTCCAAGGGGCCCAGGTCAATTAGCATAAATTCCTTAATGTTGACAAGTGATCTATGGATTTTAATGGTTGTTATGGTAACCACATCTTTTATTACACCAATCTTATGTCTCACTTTTACATAATTTGCCATAATTGAATGATAGAATGCAAATAATAACTTGTTTTTGGGTCACCTATGTACTTTTCCATCCATCAATAGCTGTCCTAATATATATAAAGTCAGTGTGATTTTCAGAAAATGCCATCTGAATTAAAAGTGATAATTATCAATAAATTACAATTATAACCACAAGTTTTTCTGAAACTGATCTTTTATTAACAGTTTAAACTTCACAAATATGCTTTTGTGAGCTTCAATGCCAATATATTTTATTGGTATTTTGCATTTAAACTATCAGTGTAGTAGAATGCGATAAAAGGAGTATCTATGGAGTAATGCATAGATGCGTTAAAAGGAGTATCTATGGAGTAATGCATAGATGCGTTAAAAGGAGTATCTATGGAGTAAAGGGTTATATAAGAGAGTTAGTGCACAAAGTGAAAGGGCGTACAAATGGTCACAACAGAAGTACAGAGGCCAGGGCTCTGTTTTCAGTGTGGTAAACCTTGGCACTGGAAAAGGGATTGTCCTGCAAACACCATGTATAACAAGATATGTATTTGTACTTATCATATTGTGAATAAATGTCTGCAAAATTCAAGCAGCAATATTGAGCCTGAAAATGAAATTTTTAAAAAATCAGGTGATAAGAGTCAAATTGTTATACATGATAGATATAAGAAGTTTTCAATTCAAAACAATGCTAGTTGCATTTTATATGATAGTGTGGATGGCAGGGCGCCTTCATTTTTCTCTGTTGGGAGGTTAAAAAGCCATGCGAGTAAATGGCGTTCAGTTAGTGGCGATTCTTATATCGTCGATGTTATAGAAAATGGATATAAACTACTGGTCCGAGAGCTCACGGACTTTTATTGCAACAATTGAGACCAACAGAAGTTTATACATTTTTGCAAACAATTAATCATATCCTGCATGAAAACCCATTTCTTAAGTGTCAAAGCCGTGCCTATCTATATTTTGTTCACTTATGTTTGTGATAGGGGAGGTAAAACTCACTTGTAAAAATATTAGGGGGTAGGGTAAAGTTTACGTTTACGAGTTTTTTCACTGATTAATTACAGTAACTATCTGATTGTCAGTAAATGTATATATGTCCAACAATGACAGCGATAAGAAATTCATCAAAAAGGACTGAACGGCAAACTGGATATTCAAGGTCAAAGCTCAGATTTATGTAAAAATCACAAAAATTGGCATATTTGAAATTTAGTTTTATTCTTAAAAAATATTTTGTTATCATAAAGCTACTCATCTTTATTTATGTAATGTGTGTATATCAGCCAACATTAGAAAAGCAGATTTTATTGCAAAAAGTCAAGGTCAACCCTGATAACTGATGGTCAAAGTTCATTTTTATGCAAAAATGTGAAAATTATTACCTTATAACCTTAACTTTTTCTAATCTGTTTAATATGTTTTCACATTATTAGTCACTAACGTTAATTCGTTTTAATGTTTGTATGTCAGGCAAAGTCAGCAGTGCAAATGTAACCCTAAAAATGCCAAGAGTAAAGCTAATATCAAGGGTCAAAGGTCAAATTTGTGTAAAAAATCGCATGAATAGCTTCCTGTTTGAAATATAACAGATATGTATTAATCATTAAAAGTAATTGCTCGTGATTTATTTTAATGTATATATGTCTCACAATATCAGTAATAAAGATATCGTCTAAGATCAGACAACTTCAAATGTAATATTAAGGATCAAAGTTCATTTTCAAGTAAAAGAATGAAAAACTAGTTCTTTAGCTTTTCTCTTTGTTAACAATGTTTTGTCGATATTAGCCAATGATATCAGTTCATTTTTATGTATAAATGTTAGGCGATGGCTGGTATGCACATATAATTTCAAAACATTCAAGTTCAACCATAATATGAAAGGTCAAAGGTCAAAAAATAAGTAAAATGTTGCAATAGGTTCACCTATTTGTTTAAAAGCATTTGTTTTGTTATTTCAGTAACTGATCGTTGTTCATTTTATTGTATATATGTCAGACAATGTCACGGAAGAGATAATAAGTCATGGTCAAACCTGGTATTAAGGGTCAGGGGTCATTTTTGTGTAAAAGATCAAAATGTAGCATACTTACTCATTTCTTTGTTCAAAAATAGCCTGTTGTTATAATTCACTGTTAGAAATTTATTTTAATGTATACATGTCAAGCAAGGTCAGCAATGTAGGTTTTATCCTAAAAAGTCAAAGCCAGCAATTTTTATCAAAGGTCAAAGGTCAAATTTGTGTGAAAATTCGCAAAAACAGCATTTTTGCAATGATTTTTCTTTATTGTTGTAGGGTATTTTGTCAACACTAGTAATTGATCATTATTCATTTTAAAGTATATATAACAGGTGATATCATTCTTCCTTATTTATGAAAAATCAGTCATTGTCAAACCTGACATTAAAGGTCAAAGGAAAGGGTCTTCAAGAAACTCGCCATTATGAAAAATCGCTTGAACAAGATGGAGAGCAAATGAAAAGATCCTTCGGCAAGTCTACGTAGGCACCGTACGGCTCATAGCAGAGTACGCATCGACCTCATGGGTAACTTCTTCCAAAACCAGTACAGGCCTGAAGATAATTCTCGGAGCAATGAAATCAACCCCAATAAAAAAAATTAAATTATTACAAATAGGTGATATTATTGCAACATTTTACTCACTTTTTGACCTTTGACCTTTCATATTATGGTTGAACTTAAATGTTTTGAAATTATATGTGCATACGAGACATCACCTAACATTTATACATTAAAATGAACTGATATCATTGACTATATTCGACAAGATATTGTTAACAAAGAGAAAAGTAAAAGAGCTATTTTTTTCATTCTTTTACTTGAAAATGAACTTTGATCCTTAATATTACATTTGAACTTATAGATAGGCACGGCTTTGTCACTTAAGAAATGGGTTTTCATGCAGGATATGAAATATTGTTCCAAAAATGTATAAACTTCTTTTGGCCTCAATTGTTGCAATAAACGTCTGTGAGCATACCATTTAAGGTTATTCCGTCCGGTGCAGATCTGAAAAACAATAAGTCGGCAAGAGATAACCCAACATTTGTTAAGTCTGAAATCGACAGTTTGTTACAAAAGGGTGTTATTTCTATGGTAGAACGAATACCTTTAGTTGTAAATCCTTTAACAGTAGCATATAACAAAGTTTGGAAACCAAGGTTGGTATTAGACTGTAGGCACATCAATCAGTTTTTGCATATATTTAAAGTAAAATTTGAGGATATTCGTGTAGTACAGTATCTTTATGAAACAGATTTTTATGCTTTTACATTTGATCTTAAGGGAGCTTACCATCACATTGATATTTTTAAAGTTCACAGAACATACTTAGATTTTTGCTGGAATTATAATGGACAGAAATCTTATTTTGTTTTCAATTCTTTACCTTTTGGTATTGCGAGCGCAGGACACATTTTTACAAAAACTGTGCGTGTATTAGTTACCTATTTAAGATCTCTCAGCCATAAAGTTATCATGTATTTGGATGATGGCATTGATGGTAAAAGGGAGTATGAAAAGGCTCTACATTCTAGTGTGTTTGTATAAAACACAATCTGCGAATTTGATTTTTTAATAGCAGAAGAAAAATGTTAATGGATTCCATCAAAGAACGGTTACATGGTTGGGATATTTGCTAGATTTCCTTCTTAAAAAGCTGTTCATAACCGAGGAAAGGATCGCTCGGGTAGAGAAGGTTATGCAGTCTGTTTTATATCAAATAAGATGTGACAAATGCAGAGTTGTGAAAATCCGTGTCTTAGCTTTATTAGTCGGACAGCTGATATCACTTCAATCCGTGTTTAGTAGTATTGTTCGATTAAGAACGAGAGAAATGTATAATTGTATAATCTCACGGGCTAGTTGGGATTCACCCCGTCTTAGGTACTGAGGCGGCTGTACAAGAAGTCTTGTTTTGGGAACAAAATATAAAACAAATAAATAATGCTGGTAGACTTTGGACAAAACCACAATCTGTGATGTACAGGTATTTTGTGATGCAAGTGCATCTGGGTACGGGGCTTTCATCGAGTTTCCTAACAGAAATGCCATTTTTCATGCAGAAGGTAAATTAAATAAGCCAGGTATTTCAGATTTAACCCCGGAAGTGGATATTCGTTTCCGGAAGTTGAAACGTTACTACTATCACCGGAAGTTGATTATGTTTCCCCGGATGAGGGAGTATTGTCAGACAATCCTTTGGCATATGATATAATACCCGCGGATGAGGGTTTACAATTGCAGTTAAATTCAGGTTTAGAATCTATAAAAAGGTCAGGTAAAGATAGTTTGCAGTAAGCATTCAGTAAATTACAAAATAAAATTGCCGTTTGCAAAAAATGATACTGTAAATTCTACATATAATAAACATTCTCGTGGCGTGAAACAGAGGCTGTCAAACGCGTGATCAGAAGTCTAGTAGATATTCTGTAAGAAGTTTTCCGATAACAAAAATGTAAAATGGTTTTTATCGAATGGTAGTAGAAAAAGAGAAATCCATAATATTGCCTTGGATATAAATGTTTTCTGTGAAGAAAATAATACTAGGTTAAGCCCAGAATGGATACCAAGAGAAACTAGAGATGTTTTTGAGAAAAGCGCATGTCTCCCACAACTGCCTAATCATCTAAATAGTAAGTCAGTCTTTAGATACTGTTTACTTAATCCACATGTGCATGCGCTTTCCTGACACCAAAAGGACGCCTATACTACTAGTAGTATAGGCGCCGGTTTAGGGGTAAAACTGCGCAAGAACCAAGAGTGTTTTTGGTAAATCAAGGGCCATAATTCCAAAGTGCCTAGGCCGATTTGGCTAGTTATCGAACTTGGCTGAGCACTTATTGGCAGACACGTTTTGTTGAAGTTTGGTGAAGATAGGATGAGAAATGTTCGACTTAGAGTGCGGACAAGCTTTGTGACAGACAGACAGACACACACACACACACACACACACACAGACTGGAGTAAATCAATATGTCTCCCACACTACTGTGTGGTGGGAGACATAATGAATCAGTTATCAGACTATTTAAGTCGATGTCATGACAGTGACGACTGGCCTATATCAAATAGTTGGTTTAGTTATTTAGACAGTATCTGGGGCAAACATGCAGTAGATAGATTTTCTTGTCATTTTAATAACCATTGTAAGCGTTTCAATTCAAGATGGTAGGTACCAGGAACTGAAGGCATAAATGCGTTTAATCAGTCCTGGAAAAGTGAAAATAATTGGTTAGTTCCACCACCAAGGTTAGTTATAGAGTGTATAAACAAAATACTGTTTGAAAAAGTCAGTTGTACACTTACTGTTCCGAAATGGAAGTCTGCGCCATTTTGGCCAAGCTTTTTGAGCAGTGAAGGCAATTTCAGATATTTCGTAAAGGAGGTAACAGTTCTACCTAAAAATGGTTTGATCTGTGTTGGCAAAGGTTATAACGGCATTTTTGCCCAAAATCCATTGCCATTTTTCATGATCGCAATGAAGATAAGGTTTTAAAACAAAAGTAGAACTTTTTTTTATACATGAAGATTTTATAAAAGAAATTGATATGAAACAAGTGTTCACATTTTATTGTTTGTTGACAGGTGTTAACTTGAAGCCACTCTTTTGTTAGTGCATACTTAGCATAAAATTCCAATTTTTAAAGAAGGTTAATGTTTAAACTTTCCAATATTTAAATTTGTATAAAGGTTAATCTAAATGTTAGTATTGAAATAAGTGTATATTTGGTATATGTTTGGCATGTCTGAACTCGTTCCGTTTTTCAGAATTTCGAGAAATAATCTGAGCATTTCAATGTTTTATGCATTGGCTACGGAAACAAGTTTCCTCCTGTCTAAAAGTAAAAACTGGAGAGGGGGTTTTTCGTGGGCGGCTCGTATTCCGTTTGAGAAATATACAATCGAATTTGTTTAATTTAGTAACATAATATAGATGTTAAAACAGTATTATTTAGTTTACAGATTCGATTGTGGCATGCATCATAATAGATATGATAACTGTATCGAATATTTGTTTACATCTGTTAGCAATATTTACTTTGCATTTTAATGCAGGATGCCGTGAAAGATTGAAATTTTCTGTCAACAGAATGTTTAGTAATTATATTGTTGTATGTAAACAAAGTACATGTTATATGTAATCAGTAACGTATTTTGTATGCCGACTTCCAATCAGTAATGCTAACCAAATAAATAGGCGTCTCGTCTTTCAAAACAGATGTTGTTTGTTGTTTTGTGCAGAGTCAGTAACTGATGTAAAATGGCTCTTTTTTGGCCATCCTGAAACTGAAAACAATTCAGAGGTAGAAAATTGTGAGACAAAAATTCAAAAGTTCATCCAGGAAGATACGACCATTCTGTGTCAAATTTACATTTTATAAAGACAAAGCCCCCCCCCCCCCCCCCCCCCACTTCCACCCCCCACACACACCCAGGAGTTCGCTGGAACACAATATGGTGTTTCAGAACAATTTACACCAGAAATCGAAAACAAATGGAAGTTGTTATATGTCGTCGCGAAAAAGGCACGAGAAAATGAACAAAACAAAGTGAAATTGGTCAGGGATAGACTCTATATCAATGGAAGCCTGTATGACGCGCAAACTCAAAGCGAGACACCAAAATGAGCAAAGCGGTGCTACCAGGCATAACGCGTGGAAAAACACAAGGAAACTCTAACGAGTTCAATGGCGCAAGACAAAAAGTGTACACAAACACACACACTACAAAAAGGATACGGACAGAGAGGACAAAACGAGACAAGTAGTGACAATCACAAACACAACGAGAAAACAGAACAATTCTTTCAAATAGAAACCAAAAATAGATTCGGCTTACTGAGTGGATATAATAACACACGAACCCCAATGGTCGGTTCTTCGCAGAGACCTACTCATGCAGGAAAGAAACAGGCGACTTCACCGCTTGAACAGCAGCTAACTTTAAAAAAAACAGCATATCGAATTCACTATAAGTGATGACTAAGCGTCTATGCATTCACAAGTAACACAGGAGCCGTACAGTCGCCTTCCATTCTACTGAGCGAAATAAACAGTTTACCACCCCCCCCCCCCCCCCCGTTATTGTGCTCCACCCATCACCAGTAGACCCCCGAACAATGACAGTCATGCTAACCAAACCCACTGAATTCACGTGCGAATTCAATGAATTATCAGTCGGCAGGTCGTGACAGTGATTAGCGGTCAGCGGGAAAAGGCCGACCAAGGCAACATAAAGTATTTACTATAGCTACAAATGCCTTAGAAACGATTGATAACTACAAATACCTAGGTTAATTTTTAGTAAAAGTGGTTATTTTTACAAGTCAAAAATCCATGTTGCTGAACAAGCTAAACAAGCCATGTTTGCATTGTTGAAAAGGTTGAAATCATTTGCCTTACCATTTGACTTGCAGATAGAATTGTTTGGAAAATAAAAAGCATAAAACCTATTTTACTCTACGGAAGCGAAATTTGGGGCTATGGTAACACGGATGTTCTCGAAAAGGTGCAACTTAAGTACTACAAATACATCTTTAACTAAAAAGTCCAGACCATTTTATATGATTTCTGGTGAGACTGGGGTGCTTCCGCTAATTGATATACATAACAGAGTTATTACTTATTGGACCAGAATTATTTTTGATTCCATACCTCATGTTTTTATTTCGATGTAAATGAGATGTGGAGCCAAAATTTGTAGTCCTGTTTGGCGCCATATAACCTATACTGTGTTGGTGCGCCGTAAAACTCAAATAAATAAATAAATAAATATGGACCAGAATTATTGACAATATTAACAGCAGCGATAACACTAAACTCGCTTATAAAGTTTACACAGTACTATTAGAGCTACAATCTGAAAATAAAATAAAGTGCCAATGGCTTGAAAACATTAAACAATATCTGTGAGGCAGTTTTTCAGGAGTGTGGTATAGTCAAAGTTTTAATAGTAGCAGATGGTTTAAGACAGCAACGTATCAAAAATTAAAAGATATTTTTATTCAGACCTGGCAGGCTGAAAAAAACCAAACGTCTAGCGCAAATATTTACACATATATAAAGACCTATTTTAAACGTACTACAAATGTTTATCAATTGACAAGTTGCCCTTAAATCGATGTAAAAATTGATATATTTTCTAACGAGAAACTATAGACTTCCTATTGAAACAGGTCGATGGCAAAATTTACCCGTTAACGAACGTGTATGTACAAACTGCAGAGAATTAGGAGATGAGTATCACTACCTGTTTGTGTGCCCAATATCTGAACACTACAGAGTTAAATACATAAAGAGACATATACGAATACAACAAAGTTTGTTCAAATTTATCAATTTAGTATCAAGTGAAAATGTAACTTCACTTAAAAAGCTAAGGTTTTTTTGTGATACAATGATGGATTATTTCAGAACAAATTAACTACTAACACAATATTTGAAACACTATACTTAAGCTTTGCAACACTCTCACATACGGCATATACACTAATGTATAGAAATTGTTGCGATCGCCTATGTCTGAAATACATACTTTCTTTTGTAGTACATATATACATGTATGTTATAATTAGGTCAGGTGAGCGTATCAGCCCCCTTGGGCCTCCTGTCATATCTCCCCTCTTTTTCTCTTGTAAATAGATATGTTGTTCAAATTATTATATTAAGTATGTATAAAACACAAAGGCTACACATCATACTTGTTATTTTAACTACAGTTAAGTAGCCGTTTTCCATTGTTACACGTGATGTTTTATCATGATGTTATATTGTATGCCATGTGATGTTTCCCAATATTGTGGGACTTGTGCACAATGTAAATAAAATCTTGAAAATCTTGAAATAATTCTACCTAACAGCGTAGAATGTAAATTTACCTACAAGGTTGAGTATAATTGACGTTGCAAAGAGATACTTTCGTCAACAATAAAAAGAAAAAAAGTTGTACCGTTGTTCGCTTTTCAGATGTTTGATATAATGCTGATTATATAATTAATGCTGATTATTAATCATTACTCTTTGATCTATCTTCTTACTGTGACAGACGGAAATTGAAAACTGAAACTGAATAATTTGATTAAATGCCTATTTTTATACAATGATATATTCAATGGCTTTGTACATAATAATAATAATAGTTATTATAACAACATTGATAATGACAATAATAATAATAATAACAGACTTTTTGTAACAAACAGTCATGACCGCACCCCTCCCCTTGAGGTCATTTTACCCCTATTGCGAATACCAGTGCTTAAATCATCTAGTACGCCCAGACGAGATGCATATAAAGGTTCAACTAGCCCCCCACCCCACCCGGTTAATGGTGCCATCATATACTATTTAAGAAAGAAATACTACACACTACCCTACACATAAAGCCTTATCAACATGTGCGTTTATTAAACAAACTTGGAAATATAAATGTTGAAATGTAAAATATGTATACCGCCTCATAATTCTACAGTAGTTAATACAGACAATTTGGATGTTTATGAAGAAGCAGATTCAGATATTGAAAAGTATAAATCAATTGGCAAATGTTTCATTTTTGGCGACTTCAGATGTGTCTGAAACTTTAAAGTATTTTCTGATTTTGACGAATGATAATTCAACATTGTGCTTTTTTGTTCGAAACCAGTGACCGTTTTTGAAGAAATATATTCCAGGATATTTAAAAGATTTGACAATATCTAAAATTTGTCCGATTAAATTAAAATTATAAGTTGTGTGTCTACCCTGTTCAAATATTATAATTTTTGTTTAACTAGTATTAACTTTTATATATATTACACTGTCGCCGTATGTGGCAGACGTGTTTTCTTTGTTCTTGAATCTTACCATAATTACTCCGTTATATGTGTTGATATTGTGCTGAAAATTGAATATAATGGATATGAATGTATCTGTGTGTGCGTCTATGTTTCAGTAGCTTCAGTAATTCAGTGGAATGCATCCAGTGAAAAGTTTGATTTTTTTTCATGAATTTACATCAAACATTACCTGTCGTTCATCTGTAAAGTATACCTACACTAGAGGTCAGTTATTGGATGTTGGATCTACGGTATCGAACAATAGCGGATTAGGAAAACTAGACCCTGTGGCATATAGGAGGAACTGTTACACGAGACTCGGTTGTTGAGGATATCATGTTACAGATTTAGGATGCTACTGTTACAGTATTACTTGATAACGTTACAGCATTTGGAGGATAATAATCGCTGGAGGTGTTTTGTTTGCCAAAGAAATGGTAAAGACTTATCTCTTTTTTGCTAAAAGAAAAATTGTATTTCTAGATCAATGGTATGTACGACATTTAAGACATGGTTTAACAGCGAAGCACAGTATTCGAAATTTTGATAGAAAATTACCAAAACGAAATAAATTAAAAATATTTCAACCGTATTTTATGCTCATTTGCATCGATAAGAACCTTCTTCAGGCATGCATTTATAATACGAGGTAGAAAAATCACTGTGGGTTTACTTTTTCGCGTGTTTTATAAAATATTACAGTTTAGCAAGATATGTTACAGTTGTGGGGTGCTACTTCTGAATGTTACAGATTTAGGATGATTTTTGTTTCTTCTTCAGTGTTCGGTTGTTAGATATGAATACTGCCACACAACATTTATTTTGTCATTTGAAGTGGTCAGGCATGTACTAGAGAGTCATACAAAGAATAAAGTTGCTGTAACAACATTTAAAAACACAGGAAACAAACAAACTAGAACATTCAAGCTAACAGAAGGAGATGTCGGTTGTGATGTGTGAAGAATCACATATGATGAACAGTTAAATAAAATTCATATTCAAACAAAACAAACTACTAAAAGTCCAGTTCATAAATTAAACGTGTTAATACATACAATTAAACATGTTCATAAAACAGCTATTTCCAGACACTGATTCAAGCAATGAGGATCCTTTATCAGAAGTTTATGATGAAAAACCTAAGATTTCCACAGTTGATCATCCAAGTTATACACAGCAAATCTCCTATCCCTATTCCATGCAAATTTCTCGATCATTTGAACAATCTCTAAATACACCGGTTGTTAGAAAACGCAGACTTTTGTCATCCTCAAAATAAATCAACAGACATCGATATCGAAAGTGCTCTTAGTGTTTTTTTATTTATTATCACATAGATTACTTTAGTTCAAATTTAAGTCAATAGCGAGTTACTATGGTTATAAGGTAGCTCCTTTCCGTGCTTCAATTTAGTTGTTCATGCTTGCCGGATCTTCATTTACGTAGCTGCATATCTGCGTTTAGGCAGCTACGCGCCTGCAAACAGACAGTGATTCGGTAGTTGTTCCAACAGTAAATACGTGTAAATATTTTCACAAAAAAGTATCTTTTGTTATTTGAAATAAAGTTTTATTGCACATGTACGAATTTTCTTCAGAATTAAAGTCAATTAATTTCTTAAGTTTTCCGTTACCAATTCCGAGAGAATAGTTTCTTTTAAGCATATTAGTAATTGAAATCGTTGTTAAAGACACGCATTGCCAAGCTCTTCCGAAGCTATGTCATATCAATTGCTTGATAGCCTAAACAGTACTATTTATAAAGGATGAGCCGATTAAAGTGCAAATGACGCTTCGATGCGTGTTTGGTGATTATGGTATCATATACATATTGGATATAGAACACTAGCTTTTCACTGAAAATGTTTAAATCATTTTAGTATCCATGTTGATTTAGAATTCATAAATTCGAAAAAATGCACTTGGTATAATATATTTGTTACATCTTGCAAAAAAACGAAAAATTTATGATGTTTAAATTTTGTTTACTATTCTGGTATTGTATATTGCCTAAACATATTCCAAAAGGTATCATCCTAAATCTGTAACATAACCAGAAGTAGCACCCCACAACTGTAACATATCCTGCTAAACTGTAACATTTTATTAAATTAGACCCATAGTAATTTTTCTACCTCGTATTATAAGTACATGCCTAAAGGGGTTTTTATCAATGCATACGAGCATAGAATACAGTTGAAATATCTTTTAATCAATTTCTTTTTGGTAATTTTCTATCAAAATTTCGAATTATGTCATAAAATGATTGATAGACATCAATAAACTGTGTTTCGCATGTTAAGCCATGTCTCAAATGACGTAAATACTACTGATCTAGAAATACCATAATTTCTCGTGTAACAGTTCCTCCTCCGTGATTAGGTAATAGATAAAACACATAACCACGGGGGAGGAACTGTTACACGAGATTCGGTTGTGGATGATATCATGTTACAGATTTAGGATGCTACTGTTACAGTATTCCTGGATAAGGTTGCAGCATTCGGTGGATAATAATCGCTGGCGGTGTTTTGTTTGCCAAAGAAATAGTAAAGATTTATCTCATTTTTTTTGGCAAAAATAAAACTTGTATTTTTAGATCAGAGGTATATACAGTGCAACCTCTGCAGAGCAACACCCTTTGGGAGATGCAGATATTGACCCCTGTTGAGAGGTTGTTGCTCTATAGAGGTTAAATTGATAGTAAATTTCAGCTATGGAAAATTTTGATTATCCTAAATCTGTAACATGATATCCTCCACAACCGAGTCTCGTGTAACAGGTCCTCCCCCGTGATGAAGGAGAGTGTGAAGAACTTATATATACTTGTAATGATTATAAATATTATATCCTTATTACGTATCAAAATATTTTTTAAGGTGTCGTAAGTTAATTGAAGTACTAATGTGTCCCAATTATCAATAAAATCTTTGTTTTGAGTTCAGATGCGACGGAATTTATCACGAGGGCACAGCCCGAGTGGTATGATAATACGCATCTGAACGACAAACAGTAATAATCACTAATTAGGACATGCTATTTCCATTCCTACACGAAATTAAAGATCAGTATCTACGTCCTTGTTGACATTAACCAAATATTTTCTTGTTTTTGTGTGATTTTCTTTTCAAGCGCGCCGTAATGACGTTTGCCTCTATGCTGTAATAACTGTGACGTACTGATACTGATATTGTTGATTCAATACACACAGTTTCAACCTTCTTTGTTTAATGAGGAAAAAAATAATGCCAGATATAAAGCATTCTGTTCCTACCTTAAGTGTATATTTGTATTTATTTCATTTAATAAGACGCAGACAGCCAGGCGTATAAAAAGAACTTCCGTACAATCATTTTTGGTTATGGTGTTATCAATACCAGTAAAATCTATAAAGATACCTTGTTTTAGTTTTTGAATAGTTGATGCATTTCTTATCTCAAATGTTATATATTTGCTAGTAGGGACTTTTCGTGAAACATTCAATATAATTTTTGTCAGCACATTGTCTTTTCTGACAATACATACACATTCTTCAGATTGTTATTACTCTGTAGACAGCAGTTTTATGAAAAAACACATGCAAATAATGTTCTGTTCCCTGGGAATCAATGAAAGCTTCAATCATAAACAAATCAAAACGCCAGTATATATACATTAGATAGAAAAGTTACACGTAACACAAGGGATTTCAGCAAAGCGACAGTTTTAGAAAAATATGTCTGTACATTTTAAAAAAGCTACTGTAATGCAATGTTCAAAGCTGTAAGCAGCTTCTGAGAGTTTAGCATAAATTTAGCTATCACGCTAAATTATTATTATGTCTAAATTGTAATGTTAAATGTAACATGAGCTCGTCGAACACGAAATACACCCCCCCCCATCCCCACACCCACTTGATGCATTCAGTAACTGTACAAGGAACAGAAATTATTTGCTCACTGTAAACAAACGTTCTACTGTTCTGGTTCAATGTGACATTGACCTTTGACCTATTGACCTCAAAATCAACAGAAGTAATCTGATAGTCATGACCAACCTCCCTATTACGTTTAGTGACCCTAGGCCCAAGCGTTCTCAGGGTATCGTCTGGAAAGAGTTTAACACTTCCGAGTCAATGTGACCTTGACCTTTAGCCTACAGACCTCAAAATCTATAGGGGTCATCTACAGGTCATGACCAACCTCCCTATCAAGTTTCATGATCCTAAGCCCAAGCGTTCTCAAGTAATTGTCTAGAACGGTTTAAATGTTCCTGGTCACTGTAGCCTTGACCTTTGACCTACTGACCTTTAAATCAATAGAAGTTATCTGCTGGTCATGGTGAATCTCTCTATCATCTTTCATGACCCTTGGCCCAAGCGTTCTCAAGTTATCATCCAGAAATCGTTTAACTGTCCCTCGCCAATCTGACCTTGAACTTTGACCAAATGACCTGAAAATCAGCAGGAGTTATCTGCTGGTCATGATCAATCTCCCTATCAATTTTCCTGATCCTAGGCTCAAACGTTCTTGAGTTATCGCCCGGAAACCATTTTACTGTTCCTTGTCACTGTAACCTTGACCTTTGACCTACTTACCTCAAATCAATAGGGGTCATCTGCTGGTCTGACCAACCTCCCTATCATCTTTCACGATCCTAGGCCCAAGCAATCTTGAGTTATCATCCGGAAACCGTTTAACTGTTCAGGGTCACTGTGACCTTGAACTTTGACATACTGACCTCAAAATCAATAGGGGCCATCTGCTTGTCATGATCAACCTCCCTATTATCCTCGGCCCAAGCATTCAAAAGTTATTGTCCGGAAAAGGTTTAAATGTTCAGGGTCACTCTGAGCCTTGACCTTTTGATCTCAAAGTCAATAGGGGTCATCTACTGGTCATGACGAACCTCCTATCAACTTCCATGATCCTAGGTCCAAGCTTTCTTGAGTTATCATCCGGAAACCGTTTAACCGTTCAGGGTCACAGTGACCTTGACCTTTGACATACAGATCTCAAAATCAATAGGGGTGATTTGCAAGTGATGACCAACCTTCCTATCAACATTCATGATCCTAGGCCCAAGCGTTCTTGAGTTATCATCCGGAAACGGATTTGTCTACATACAGACCGACCGACTGACCGACCGACTGACTTCTGCAAAACAATCTTCGAAGAGGGGCATAATAATATATATATATATGAAATAAATGTCAGTAAAATCCTTGTGCAGGTATAAAATATATAAAAGTTCAACTTTTATATATTTATATAAAGCATACTACTTGTTCATATGGCATTCGTTATGTCGTTGAAATGTTTGAAATCTACTTCAAATTATTTGAAGCCGTGAGTTCTTAATATACACTCACACGTTTTAAGAGATTAGCCAATTAGCCAGCACATGGCTTCCTTCCAAGGACACATCCAAGATGCAAGAGCTTTTCATTTTCCAAACTCAACTCAGAAAATTCGATAATAAGAAAAAGTAAACAAGAATATGTTATAACGAAATTTAAACCAGGATTCAATACAAATAGATTAACTATAATTCGTGCATAGTCTTTTATATATTCTTTTGTACATTGATAAGCAATGTTCATTTTTTATTTCTGTTAAAGTCGTAAGCGACGTGGCTGACGTTTGTTCCGGATTATAACTTGTTTGTTTTTGTGATTTTGGCCGAATTCTAGATTAAATACTGAACTGAAAATGTGTCTATATGGAATAAGGAGATGACTCTGTTAATTCCAAAGCAAGGTTATATTTTCGAGAATTTGGTGAAATTTTGAACTTTTATTGTGATACGCATGACTAGATCCAGTGGACATCAGGTGGACACCTCTCGCTGAAATTTCTTTTCGGTATACTACGCACATTTTATAACGTGTCACTCAAATATAAATGTAAGTTCCGACACCAGCATCCAAGTCTTCCAAGAAATGTTATATGTCGTCACCTTTTGACAACACTGAGCTAAACAAATATTGCTTTGATTCTAATATGGATACCGTTGAACCGCCCGATGATCTTCCTATGGCTATTTATCCAACTGCTAACCTGTCTTTAAGTGGTCAAGATCTTGAACAAATCGCGACGTCTTGAAATCCTCGTTTGCGGCCGATATGACTGTTATTATGAATCAAATGATCGAATCCTCAGTAAAGGCTATTGTCGACGGGGTATTCAAAGGACTAAACGAAATAATCTTGACTGAAGACGCCAGGTCTGAATCCGATGCTGCTGAGTAATAGGAGGAATTACCAGCGAATCACTGGTATCCCAGTGACATAAATGAAAAACACCGACGATTAAATCCTTAACGTATGCAAAAAAAAAATGGCGTGAACATTTCAGATACATTGACCGATCTCGCCGTATTGGAAATCAGAAAGGTCGACCTCGGGCAATTCTTGTTAAATTCATGTCATATCGCTCCCGTCTGTGCAAAATCTAGGACCAAGTTTAAAGCTAACGGAGAATGCATCTGAATACCTCAATTAACACTACCAACGTTATCTTTGTCAGGAATCATACATGGTGCATATTACTTTTTACCTCTAGCTGTATATAATACTTATGAAAGCTGGTGATATTCACAAAAATCCAGGACCACCTCTCAATCATTCTTTTAACTCTTCAGTCTCATTATGTTCTGGTATTACTGATATTTTGAAACTAGTAAGATTTTCTCTTTCGTTCATTATTTTTTTCAGAGCAGCTACAACAGACACGATATACTTACGTCTGAGCGGACCGACTTTGATATTTTAGCTTTTACTGAAGCCTGGTTGATAGATTCCATCTCACACGACGACCTTCCTTCTCATACAATCTTTCCATCCAACGGTTCGTAAATACAGATTTGGGGACAGTCATGACGGAGTGATGATCTATGTTAAGGAATGCATACACCTCAAACGTAGACCTGACCTCGAACCTAACCGACCGGAATGCCTTTGGATAGAACACTCTCTTTGCAACAACAAACGGATACTTTTCGGAACCTTCTACCGTCCCCCAGGATCTACAACACTCTATTAGATGATTCATTTTTCTCTTACTGTCGATACCGGTATTCCATAATTGTACAAGGTGACTTCAACTGGAACACTATGGACCGACGCTCCAATTTGAAAATTACCTCACTATGTCAAAAAAATAATTTCACCCAATTGATCCAAGAAACAAGGCATTTCACAGAAAACTCTAGCTCCATACTTGGCCTCTTCTTTGTTTCTTACCCAAGGTTGGTGTCAGTGATCACTTTCTGGAACAGGAGCTCAGATATCATATTCCAACTAATTGTATTCTTAAATTCTGTAAACCTAAGCCATAACGTTCACTAGGCTTATTTGGATGTACGACCAATGCAACTTCGGCCTCTTGCGGCAAAAGTTTTCAACAATAGATTGGGAATCGTGTTTCAACGCAGATGTCAATGTATATGCTTCTAACTTAACAGGCACAATTATATCGTTTTGTCAAGACCTTATTCCCAACAAAATCTTAACTGTACGTCCTAGAGATGTTCCATGGAAGACAAGCGCAATACGAAGGAGTATTCGGAGGCGTCAACGTGCGTAAAGAATAGCAAACATGTCGGGATCTGAGGAGCAGTGGTAAAAATTTCAAAGGATCCGTAATGACACTATATAGATATACGTTCCATCAAGGAAGCTAAAGCAACGAATTACATCCTCCTCAAAAGTCTGGCGGAATACACTGAAACATTTCAAAACTAAAGATTCTTCTGTTTCTATTCCACCCTCATCGTTCAAGTCACAAAGTGACACGGAAAAGGCTGACCTTCAAAATGCTTTTTTTTGCAAATCAGACACAACTAAATGAAGACGGTAAAACTCCACCGTTTCCAACCATCCCTCCTATCGAACGTCAGATGTCATCTGTGACTCTTATTCCGAATGAAGTTGAGGATGTTCTTAGAAAATTGCAAATAGGTAAGTCTTTCAGTCCCGATGGAATTGGTAACCATATACTGTACGAGGCATACTTTCCAAGAAAGGCAACTCCTCTCTCCCAAACTACTATCGGCCTATATCTTTTCTCAGCTGTGTAGAAAAAGTATTTGAAAAAGCTTTATTCAAACATATTTACAACCATCTTCATAACACAAATTTTCTCACTCCGGTGCAGTCTGGTTTCTTACCCGGTCTTTCCACTGTCAGTCAGGTGACTTTTCTCTATAATACATTTTTCAAAACTCTAGATGAAGGACACGAGGTAAGGTCTGTCTTTTTGACATCAGTAAAGCTTTTGACAAGGTATGGCACAAAGGTATTCCTGCAAAACTACAAAATGCCGGTATTACCGAGTCTCAACTAGAATGGTTCTCAAATTATCTTTCCAACAGACGCCAACTTGAACAACTTGACAAAATTGAAATTGAGTGTGTCAGAATTGTAACTAGAGCCACAAAATTAGTATCACTGCATGACTTAAGACAAGAAGTGAAATGGAAAACACTTGAAGGTAGAAGGCGCGACCACATAATTATTATGTTTTTCAAAATGTGCAGAGGCACCGCTCCTTCGTACCTGATCAGTCTTGTCCCGCCAGTCGATAATTCAGTATCCAACTACAGCTTCGTAATTCCGGTGATCTCCGCTCGGTGGCATCTCGCACAACGCAGTACTTCGATTCCTTTCTTCCTTTGACTGCACGTGAATGGAACGATCTTTCGGATGATATCAAGAATGCACCGTCGCTTGGTGAGTTGAAGAGGGGTCTAAAGACAGACCAACGTCAAACTTCTTCTTCTGCAAAGGAAGTAGAAAAGCAAATATTCTTCATCCTAGACTTCATTTGAAATGCATTGGACTTAACCGGTATCTGTTTTTACGAAATATTATGAACTCTCCGCTATGTCAATGCGGACATCCCGAGACCAGCTCACATTTTTTACTTGGATGTAGACTGTTTTACCTTCCTCGGCATGCTATACTTTTGTTTGTAATGTCACCCAGCCTATCACTGTACATACTGATACTTCTCTGTCTGATACTGACACAGCTGTTCAACAATTTATCCTTGGAAGTCATAGATTTACTTGACTTGCGACCTGACCCTAACACTGTTCTGACAAGTCTCTCTCTCCAGACAACAAGACTGTTAAGTATATAAGCTAGGAGTGTTTTTTTTGTAATGGGGGTTTGGGGCAGCTGAGCTTTTTCTCTACATTTCTTCTCCCTTTTCTTTTATTCTAGAGATTACAGTCTCTTATTCAGTAATTGATACCTTCACCTTTATGGGTACCTAGATTTGCTAAAATACTCTAAATACTAATAATTCAATATACAGGTACTTTTATTTTATCTTTTCTTTCCATTTTTTTGTGCATTTTGTTGTTGTTGTTGTTTTGTTTTGTTTGTTGTTGTTTTCTTTTGGGGGGGGGGGGGGGGGTTGTTGTTGGGGGGTTTTTGTGTTTTTTTTTTGTTGTTGTTGTTTTCCTTTTCATGAATAACTCGAGCATGTGTTACACATTAGTAAAACGGCATCCATAAATATTGCAAATATTATCTATCTGGAGATTGACTCGATAAGTATTCTAATACTTCCGTAAATATCCTATTGCTTGTGATGTTATGTCTTGTATGTATGTGTATAATTGCATCTTGTGTAACATTTGCAATAAAAATTCTTAAACTAACGTCAGAAACGTCATTAATCACTTAGCAAAGCCATTTCAGAAGATCCATCAAAACTAATGTTTTCTATTCATAGTTTGGCTTTCTAGTCGTATAAAAGATAGATATATAGTTGATTTGGAACATTTCTCAAGTTTATATCTCCTTGTATCTATCCGTGACTTATATACATGTATATACATATATATGTATCTTGTTTCTTTTTTCAAAAGTGTATTGTGTTCGCTCGAAAACGCATGATGTCCAAATTCCATAACATAGTGTTAACTAACGTCAAGGCATATCTTTTATGTTATAACAGTA